>NC_043016.1:14700049-14885049 GCF_006345805.1 Octopus sinensis | reverse complement strand
ACACACACACACACGCACCTGTAGCCAGTGGGGCAGTCTGACAAGTTTGAGCAAATCCTCCTGAAACAAGTAAATATAGTCTAACATTATATTTTAGTTCTGTGTTTTTCACTAATTAAATAACTAATGATGGATCAATTTTACTAATTGGGAACAACTCCAGTCTCTCAAAATGTGTGTCATCATCATCATCATTTAGTGTCCGCTTTCCATGCTAGCATGGGTTGGACTGTTCAGCTGGGGTCTGGGAAGCCAGAAGGCTGCACCAGGCCCAGTCTGATCTGGCAATGTTTCTACGGCTGGATGCCCTTCCTAATGCCAACCACTCCGTGAGTGTATATATATATATATATGATTGCTTCATCTTGAGAGATGATAGCTGTCCCATCAATATACACACCATAACCTATCACACAGTACAATCACTCCATTGATATACACACACACAAACACATACACATATACAATATATATATAGATGGATAGATAGATATATAGATAATATATTACATATAGATATATGTATATATATGTGCATGTGTATATGTATGCATTTATATCAATACGTGTGTGTATATATGTGTGAGTGTGTATATGTATATATGCATATATATATATATATATATATATATAATATATATTATATATTATATATATATAATATATTATATATATATATTATATATATATATATATATATTTAATATATATATAAAGAGAGACATTTGCGCTGGTATGGCCATGTGGCAAGAATGGATGAAGATAGTTGTGTGAAAAAGTGCACACCCTAGCTGTTGAGGGAACCTGTGGAAGAGGCAGACCCAGGAAAACCTGGGATGAGGTGGTGAAGCACGACCTTCGAACTTTAGGTCTCACCAAGGAAATGACTAGAGACCGAGACCTTTGGAAGTATGCTGTGCGTGAGAAGACCCGGCAGGACAAGTGAGACCACCACCCATGGCCTCAGTCCACTTATGCATACCTTTCCTCCTTGTGACGCAAAACCCTACTTGTGAAGATCTGTTGAGGCAAGTGAAAATCAAAAAAATCAAAAATCAAAATTGATCAACATGAATCGAAATTATAGCTGTGATGCCAGTGCTGGTGGCACATGAGAGAACCATCTGAACGTGGCCGTTGCCAGTTCTGCCCTGACTGGCTTCCGTGCCGGTGGCACGTAAAAAGCACCATCCGATCATGGCTGTTGCCAGCCTCGCCTGGCCTCCGTGTCGGTGGCACGTAAAAAGCACCATCCGATTGTGGCCGTTTGCCAGCCTCGCCTGACCTCCATGCCGGTGGCACGTAAAAAGCGCCATCCGATTGTGGACATCTGCCAGCCTTGCCTGGCCTCCGTGCCAGTGGCACGTAAAAAGCACCATCCGACCGTGGCCGTTTGCCAGCCTCGTCTGGAACCTGTGCCGGTGGCACGTAAAAAGCACCCACTACACTCACGGAGTGGTTGGCGTTAGGAAGGGCATCCAGCCGTAGAAACATTGCCAGATAAGACTGGGCCTGGTGCAGCCTTCTGGCTTCCCAGACCCCAGTTGCACCGTCCAACCCATGCCAGCATGGAAAGCGGATGCTAAACGATGATGATGATGATGATGATGATTTATATATGAGGGAGTACCCAAAAATAACCGGAAACATTCTCTGTGAGACAAGCCCATTGTAGTTCAGGCTTCAGCTGCTAGAAGCCACTTGATGCAACCCTCAGGTATCAGGTTACTGACTGGTGGCAGTAATCCTACTGCCACGTGGTACATCTTTGCTTTATCAATGCTTCAAACAGCTTGCAAGGATGCTGACATGAGCAAAACAAAAGTTTATGAGTGGTTTCCATGTTTTAGGAATGGTCACTTGTCACTTGAAGACCAACCTCGTTCAAGATGTCCGTTGACCTCCCGAACAAATGAAAAGATCATAAAAATTCATGCACTGATCTTGAAGGACCATCACCAAACAGTTGACGAACTTGTTGATGTGATTGGTGTGTTCTGGATCTCCTGTCAACGAATTTTGAGTGAGGAATGGTGAATGAAATGTGTTGCTGCAAAATTTGTGCCTTGCTTCTTCACAGAAGATCGAAAGCAGTCACGAACTAAAAAGAACAGTTGGAAGTTGATCTGGACCTTTTTTTTTGAAGGTGTCATGGGAATAATGATAATAATAATAGTAATGGAACACCCCTTTCATATGATGCATGGTATGTGCCAGTAATTACAAATACTGTGATGTAGGAAGTCGAGTGGTTGAAAAGTCAGTGAAGTTGGTCATAGATAATCATTTTTTTACTTGTCCAACTAACTATGCTGCTATACCAGAGCAGACGTTATAACAGTAGTGATGAGGAATGAACAAACTCACAAGGAGTTATGAAACTCAAAAGTTTTTTTGTGCGAATTTTACCGCATACAAAATCGTAAAATATCCAAACACACCAGCAGAGCTGATATTTGCAAAGAAAATAAAATCAGTCTTTGACAAATTGCTACCTGGTAAGAAAAGGAAAATTACAATAGATAATACAGCAAGATATTTCAAAAATTGTGAAAATGTATTTATTAGGGCATATAAGAATGGAAAACAAAGTTGGGAAGTCAGTGGGATTACTAAACACACAGGAAAAATGCTATACTTCATAAAAGGAGGAAAATGGATCCACGAGAGGTATAAATCAACTAAAAAAAGATTTGTTGAGAGTGAATCCAAGAGTGTGGAAGAACCAGTGGAATGGATATATGATACTTTTCAAGTACCAACACTACTACAAATAATCAAATCCAGATGCACAATCAAAATAAAAAGAATATATAAGGAGTTCCTGGAAGTGGATGCCAAACAAAAAGAAATAAACAAAAAATACTCAAAAAAAGGAGGTGGGATGATGTAAAAATTGTTGTTAATAAAAAAGAGGTAGACCCAGGAAAACCTGGGACGAGGTGGTGAAGAACGACCTTCGCACTTTAGGTCTCACCAAGGAAATGACCAGAGACTGAGACCTTTGGAAGTATGCTGTGCGCAAGAAGACCTGGCAGGACATGTGAGGCCATAAACCATGGCCTCTACCTGGGACGTAGTCAGTCCACCTGTGCATACCTTCCTTCTTGGGACACTTGTAAAGACTTGTTGAGGCAAGTGAAAATCAAAAAATCAAACCAAATCAAAATCGATGAACATCAATGGAATTTGTATTTTTGTGGTACCAGTGCCGGTGGCACATAAGAAAGCCATCCGAACATGGCCGTAGCCAGTACCGCATCGACTGGCCTCCATTCTGTGGGCACGTAACAAACACCATCCGACCGAGGGCATGCCAGCCCCGCCTGGCCTCCGTGCCAGTGGCACATAAAAAACACCATCCGAGCGTGGCCGTTCACCAGCCTCGTCTGGCACCTGTGTCGGTGGCACATAAAAAACACCATCCGAGCGTGGCCGTTCACCAGCCTCGTCTGGCACCTGTGTCGGTGGCACATAAAAAACACCATCCGAGCGTGGCCGTTTGCCAGCCTCGTCTGGCACATAAAAAGCACCCACTACACTCACGGAGTGGTTGGCGTTAGGAAGGGCATCCAGCTGTAGAAACACTGCCAGATCTGACTGGAGCCTGGTGCAGCCCCTGGCTTCCCAGACCCCAGTTGAACCGTCCAACCCATGCTAGCATGGAAAGCGGATGTTAAACGATGATGATGATGATAATGTTAAAAAAGAAATAAAATTGCTCTCCCTGTAAAAGAAAAAAAAACTTAAAAGGGGGGATATTATGGGGTTAATAATAATAATAATGGAACACCCCTACCATGTGACAAGTGGTATGTACCAGTCATTACAAATACTGTGCCGTAGGAAGTTGAGTGGTCAAGAAGTCAGTCATAGATAGTCATGTCTTATTTGTCTAACTAACTATACTGCTATACCAGAGTGGATGTTACAACAGTCCGACGTTGGATTACAACAGAAGGTCATCACTGGTGATGAAAATTGGTGAAAGAAGAGTAGTTGTAAATATACGGGTGCAAAACTGCACATATTCCATACCCCACCGCTTTTGTGCCACCAGTTCTCTCTCTCTCTCTCTCTTTCTCTTGTCATCCATCTTGCATTTTCAAGATCACCTCTTATCACTTTATTTTCCTTAAACGTCCTCTCACATCAACAGACCTCATCACTTTTGTTTCTCACTCATAATATACACCCTTACATACCTCTGGCCTCTGTCCCTGTGCACCCCTTTGTCTCGCTCCCTCTCTCCCCCCACCAAACATTACATAAGTTCCCTCTTTTCCCCCTATTGTCTACCTATGTCTTTATTTTATTGTTGTTCTTCACCTCCCTCCCATTTTATGTATTGGTTTCACGCTTTAGCACAAGGCCAGCGATTTTGGTGCAAGAGCTAAGTTCATTACATCTGCCCCAAAATGATTGAAGGCAAAGTCGAATGGCCCTTTATATTCACCATTTCAGTGCAACGTCTTTGAGTTGTAAAAATCTGTAAAACTTTCCAGAAGTTTATCATTTAAGTATAGGGAGGTCACTAGAAAAGCAGAAAATTTGAGAAATGCTGATTTCTATTTTCACAAGCTCTGTTTGATGTGAACAATAAGCATCAAATTTTCCGCTTTTCTGGTAACCACCCTACATGTATGAGCATGTCTAGATATGCAAGTATATGCATGAGAAGACATACATAAAACAAGAAATCTGCATATACATACATACAAAAATACCCTGTTGTTGATGTTGAAATTCCAATGAAGGAGCCTTGGCTCTAGGTTAGAAACTGGTTCTGTCTCTATTGGCAAGAAATCTTGAAATTAAACTGAATAACGACATACATACATACATACATACATGCAAGCATACATACATATATACATACATAGATAAATGCAAGCATACATACATACATGCATGCATACATGCAAGTATGCATACATACATACATGCATACATACAAACATACATACATACATACATTACATACATGCATACATACATACAAACATACATACATACATGCATACATACATACATACATTACATACATACATACATACATGCATATATACATACATACATACATACATACATACATACATACACACACACATACATACATAGATAAATGCAAGCATACATACATACATGCATACATACATACATACATACATACATACATACATACATACATACATACATACATACATACATACATACATACATACATACATACATACATACATACATACATATGAACTTGACCATTTAGAGACTAATGGGTCAAAGGAATATTGGAGGAAATTAAAACCAAACCAGTCAATAAGTTAAAACACGACTGACCAGGTATCATGTAGAACCACACACACAAAAAAGATGTTCTGTTGTGGAAATCAGTTGTCCCCTGGGCACGAATGTTGTTGGCAAAATAGAAGGCAAAGAGCACTTCGATGAACCATTGAAAAGGAGTTTGCAAATCCAGCACCCAAGATACCCTTTCAGTTTCATACCTGTTATTATGGAAGCAACAGGATACATCCCAACCTATTTGGAGCAAAGTATACCTGAATTTGGGATCTTGGGGAGAGAATACAAATCCTTAATTCATATGTTACGTACGATCATGGTATCTGAGACTATTAAAATTTGCAAGACCTTTTTAAAATTTAAAGGATTATGGTTCAAAGAAGTTACTTTCCTTCACAACCAAGTGTTGGTGGCCGGTCAAAATTTTCTCTCAAATTAGAAATAAAAAGAGAACACACACACACACACTCATTCACGCTATCACGTACGCGCGCACACACACACACCTGCAGTGTCTGCTGTTAGATCCACACTTTCGTTTTCATGTTACTGTTTACGTAGTTTTTCGCACGGCAGTTATCCGGAGATTGAGAAAGCGAAATACACCATGGCCCTTTTTTGCTAATCTATTATTTATTTGTCATTTTATATCATCCACTTTGTTGTTTAGCCTCAGGTAAAGTTTGCCTGAGCAGCCTCAGAAAAATATTACTGTAGCTGAAACCATCCCATCTATGATTTGCCTGTCGAATAACTTACGTAATGTCCTTGACCTAAGAAACAAAACGAAACGGACAAAAAACATTTTATATACATATATGTTCTCTCATTTTACATATAAAACATCATTTCACGTAAGCGCTTACTAAGATTAACTAAACTGAATTTAATTAATCTGAGTGGTGGACTCGTATAGAAGGATGTTTTATTTGCAAGTGATGCTTCTGTTGTGTGCACGAGGTCAAGGACGTTAACAGTAATATTGCACACAAGTTTACTTTCATTTTCTACGTCATTACCTCACTTAAAGGCGGCAGAAGCAGAGTGGAATACGAGGGCGACGTCGCTGCTATTTCTAGCAGATCAAGCAATCACGCAGGTGCTCTGTCGTTGGTTTTATTCAAGTGCAGCGCCAGGCCAGTCCTAGTTGAGGAGACCAATAATCGAAAGTGTTCCAGCCATAACTAACGTGATTTTTTTTTTGTGTCAGGTATCACACATCTAATACTACGCGTCCAACGCTGCCTTAGGGGTGGGGGATTTGAGGGACATTTTGCTGCTGTTTTTACCATGTGGAATGACTACATGAGCTTTGTAGTAGTTTAGTTCCAGATTTGACCTCAGTTTAGTAAACTATAACCAAAGGCATTCTAACCATGCCATTCCGTTTATTTTAATGTATTATTATTATAAAAGAAATCATTATTATCATTATTATTATTTTGTAAGGCATACTGTACATGAGACTGCACTAGCGATGTCAATCTTTCCTTCTTTTTCCAAGTCAGGGGGACGTGATTTAAGGGCGGGTTAGCTGCTATGTCTAGCAGACCTAACAACAGCGTAGGATCTCCATTATTGATTCGAATGTGTGTGTGTGTCTGTCTGTGTGTGTTGCAAGTAAGCTTCAGATTCAGAGAGAGAGAGGGGGGGGAGATGAGAGAGTGGGGAGAGAGGAGGAGAAGGAGACAGACAGACAGACAGAGCGAGCAGAAAATTGGTGTATTGTAGGCATTCCCTTCTCTCTACACAAATCTCTTCTAATGTAATATTTCTTTTAAACATTTGTCAAATTATGTAATATACATTTTGAAAGAAAAAAAAAATAGTTTTTTTTTTTTAATGAAAATCCTTATCTTAGCCAGTAAAACCATCAGTTCAGTAGTAGATCAGTAAATCCATTTCTATATCCATTAAATTTATCTCCCTAATCCTAACCCGGTACACACCTTCTTGTACGCACAATTTTCGAAAACCGGCGAACAACGAAATAAAATAAAGCTAAAAAAAACCAAAAAAAAACATCTGCAATGTTAAAATAAATGAATGAAAAGTGGTTATGAAATGAGAGCAACTGTTGCAATAATTATTTTCGATCTTAGTATGTGTAATTGCGGCCCTTGTGCCCAACGAAGAAAGAGGCATACCTCAACTTATGTCGTTTCGAGTTACATCTTTTTCGACTTTACGTCGTTTTTCTTTTTAAAGAAATTAACGGAAAAAAAAAAATAACAAACTTCAATTTCATTCGATTTATCCGATTCGAAATCGGTCTCAGAGAACATTTAAAGGCATAAAAAGCAAACATCTAAAAATTAATATTGAAGTGGAAAACAAGTAAAAATATGTACAAAGATAAAAGCTAATGAATTAAGCGATTTTTCTTAAATGTTGCGTCGTTTTTTGAGTTAAATTTTGGAACAATTACCAACATACGTTGATGTATACCTGTATATGCTTTTTACACACACACACACACACACACACACAAAATCGTCTTTCTGTTTGTAATTAACAGAAAAGTTCTGTTTTGTGTATTCGATATTTTATCGTCATTTAAGAATTCTAATTTTAATAAAATTCAAATTTCATACACCTTTAAAAAAAAATGCAATCGAAAATATAGTTGTTTGATAAACACAAGGACATTATCTAATATGTGTGTGTGCGTGTGTGTGTGCGCGCGCGCGTGTGTGTGTGTGTGTGTGTGTGTGTGTGTGTGTGTGTGTGTGTGTGTGTGTGTGTGAAGATATGTAATCGGAATTTGAAATCGGTTCGCGAATTTAGCAGCCGAATGCATTGACACTTCATTGCTGTTGAAGAAATTTTGTAATTTAGCATTTATTAGAACAATGTAAGGAATCAGGTGATAGAGTAGTCAGACCACTTTGTCTTAACCTACAAATGCTGCAATAATGCGACAATCGCAGGAATTTTCGCTTGCAATGAAAAGAAAGTGGTGGAGAAGAAATGGATGTGGTCGATGCCAAAGACATCCACTACGATGTAACCTTAGAACAATTGCAAAGAGACTCCAAGTCTGGTTTTCTTTCTATCCCTACCCCTCTCTCTCTCTCTCTAACTCTTCGAATCTGTCTTAGCGATATCCTTACGAGCGCGTGTTTGAACATGTGGTCACGCTTACGAGGGCGTATGATGTATGTATGTGTGTATGTGTGTGTGTGTAGGTGGATCAACTAGTTCAGACATTCGTGTGTGGGTGTGTGTGTGGGTGTGTGGGCGACAGAAGAGATGAGCGAGAGAGAAACACCAATTAGTAAGCGGGCGCGGGCGTAAACCTGGATACTAAAGAAAAACAAGCATAAAAATATTTAAATGAGGTAGGAAGCGAATGAGAGAACAGGC
Organism: Octopus sinensis; assembly: GCF_006345805.1. NCBI lineage: Eukaryota > Metazoa > Mollusca > Cephalopoda > Octopoda > Octopodidae > Octopus > Octopus sinensis. The sequence continues at coordinate 14,876,379 of NC_043016.1, read as the reverse complement.
ACACACACGCATACATACACGCACATATACATACATACACGCACATACACATACATACACGCACATATACATACATACACATTAGTTATATAAATAGTTTTTATGAATGAATGGCGAGATGAGAAAAGGCGAAAGCCTGAACGAATATAAGTATAACAGGCAGCCAGAATAATCTATCTGGTTTTCCATTCGATATTTACAGGATCGAAGAAAAAAGAAGAGTGTGTCTAGTAAAATTAGCAAAAAATAAATAAATAAATAAATAAAAAAGAGAGAAAGAAGAAAGAAAAAAAACACGTGGGCGTAGAAGATAGCATTGGTTCTGCCAGTACAAGCAGCATCTTCTGAAAAGCCATACACAGTGTGTAGAGAGCTTGGTTGGTTTTTAATAGTAAGTAGCAACACTGGCTACCACCACTATTTTATATATTCAGATATGGCAATCTAGGAATATGAAAATAGTTAAGTAAGAAGCTGTATAAACAAGCACAAAATATTTCTATATAATCTCCAGGGAAAGGTGGATAAAAAAAAAAATACAAAGAAAAAAGCAATAAAACTTGTTCTAATCCACACAATAGTTAATAATCAATAGACAGGGTGAGACCACTGCATTGGCTAAATTGAATTAAATAGATGTAAAATGGGGTTGTTGCTATTGTTGTTTAGCTCAGGTCTGCCCCTGATGGAGCACACACCTCATAATTAATGGCATTCCAGTTAGGTCCATCTATTTTTCTTTTTGTTTTGTTTTGTTTTTCAGTGGGGGGGGGGGGTAATATCTACAACTAATTCAGGATCTTATGTATTTTCCCTTTTGCGTAGACAGTAAGGTGTATTTTGAGGGATATTTGGCTGTTACTTCTAGCTGTTTGGACAACCGCTAAGGAGTTTTCTTCACTGGGCTCCATAACAGAAAGGTATATACAGGTGTGCCGAAAGAAGAAAAAAAGAGCCCGTTACTGGGGAAGAGTGTTTGTTCATCTGATCTCTTATGATAATTATTCACTGTTACCTTAATTCCAAGCATGATCCGGAATCAATAATGTGTATTAAAACCTTGGAGCAGCAAATTCCAAGCAAAAAGAATGAGCTGGTTTTGATTCCTAATTACAACCTCTTTCACTCAAATCGTTCAATGCTATGGGGGTGGGGTGGGGTGGGGTGGGAATCATAAATATCATTGTTTGCTTGTTTTTTTAGTCATCTATAATTTAAATCTTTATAAGAAATTAAATTGAAAATACGATTCATTTCTTACAAAAGCTGAAGACCACATATTTGTGAATGTGAAATATGCCTCCTCTCTGTCTCTTTCTGTCTTTTTCTTTTGTCTGTCTATGTCTTTCTCTGTCTGTCTGTCTCTCTCTGTCTCTCTCTCTCTCTCTCTCTTAGAAATTAAATCCAAGTTGCAGACTCAGACTAAGGTAATTGACAGCTTGTCTCTCCATAACATCAACCTTTTAGTTGTGAGACAGACAAAACATTTTGTGGTGTTTAGATATAATTCTAAGTTCAATTTGTAGAGTTTTGGTGGGGGTGGGGACCAACTTTGATGTCCTGAGTTTAAATGTAGAGGGGACCAGCTTTGCGTTTCATCCTTACTGAGATGTAGTTGGGGGTCAGCATTTCATCCATGCTTAGATGAAGTGGGAATCAGTGGTTCATCCTTGCATTTCATCCTTGCTTAGTTTAGATATAGTGGGGCTCAGCTTTGCGTTTCATCCTTGTTTAGATGTAGAGGGGGTCAGCGTTTCATCCATGCTTAGATGCAGTGGGAATCAGCTTTGCGTTTCAACAATTGCTGGTCAATTACTGAGTTGCTCAAATGGATGATTACTTCTCAGCTGTCTTCCCCAACTTGTGGTCTTTTCCCTATCTTAGAAATCATTATAAGCGACACTAACTATTTTCTTTGATACAAATACTACAAATATCATGCATTTATAACAATTTCTAAAGAAAAATTCATGTTGAACCCTTTAGTATTTAAACCAGCCATATCCGGCCAAAATAGTTAATCTGTTTTATGTTCAAACTAGTCATAACCAGGCTCTCACACCTACCCTACAATGTTATTCTACATTAAGTAATTACACCATCAAGATCTTGAAGATATGAGATAATGCATGATTAATTCAAATTAATGGGAATCAATAAGCATTATGTTTGATAGAATAATCTGAACACTAAAGGGTTAATAAGTGTTGATTCATGTACTTCACTCATTGAAAATTCTCTTTTATCAATTTATATTTATAAGCAAGTCTGTTTGTCCATCTTGAAATAACATCATATTTCTTAAATGTTTTTCAAAATCATCCTGAAATAAAATATGGAAAAAAAATCTCAGATTAAAGATCCTTTTGTGGTATAAAAGAAGATTTTACAGGAAGAAGTGCTAAAAGATTGATTATTGTAATGGAGTGATGAACTGGTCTGTTCATTTTCTTTCTCTCTCTTTCTCACTAATTCTTTTTCTCCCTCTCTTTCACAGACAATGCACACACACACACACACATGCACACTTTTTTGCTCATCTTTCTAAAACATTGCTTTCCACCCACAAAAGACAACCAGATTGATTAGCATGAAATTACCAACACACTCCAGCTTCTGATTCGTAGATGTTCTGTCTTCTCTCTATGCTTTTTCTACTGCTAACCACTACACTTGCTTCTGTACCTCACGGCTGATTCATCTTGAACCATCTCCATTCAAGCACGTCTGACTTGTCTCTCCACCCCTTATTACCAATATTGGGTCCACACCCTCTCCTCATGCCTTGCACTAATCACCAAGTTTAAGACCCTAGGATGTCAACCCTCTGGAATTCTCTTGAGGAACATTAATCATGTCATTCCAACCAATCTCTGAGTGTCAGTGAAGTCTATTATCAATGCCTTCCTTCAAAACAATCCGGTTAAAATAAAACTTATTTAAATATTTTGCACAAAATATGGAAATTGTAGTTGTGATACCTGTGCCGGTGGCACGTAAAAAGCACCATCCAAACGTGACTATGCCAGCGCCGCCTTGACTGGCTTCTGTGCCAGTGGCATGTAAAAAGCACCAACTGATCATGGCCGCTGCCAGCATCCCCTGGCACTTGTGCCAGTGGCATGTAAAGAGCACCCACTACACTCATGGGGTAGTTGGCATTAGGAAGGGCATCCAGCTGTAGAAACACTGCCAGATCAGACTGGAGCCTGGTGCAGCCTCCTGGCTTCCCAGACCCCGGTTGAACCATCCAACCCGTGCTAGCACGGAGAACGGACGTTAAACGATGATGATGATGATAAGAGAACAAGAACCAAGGGAAACTAAGGACTACACTTTTAAAGTTTAGAACATTTTAGATGCGTTATTGAAAGAAACTGTGGACGTTTTGCTAGAATTTATAGGTTTAGCATTGATTTTATTGCACCAGAACTCAGAGATTTTACGTGAGAGGAAAACATGCCAAGTTGTAGCATTTCAAAATTCAGACTAAAGCCATCTGAAGACAATAGAATGAAGTTCCAATTTTATAGGTTAACAGTTATTTCTAAAGTTCAACAAATACTTGGTAGCCTGGGCATACCAAGTATACCAAGAAGCACTTGTCCTGTTGCCACTTATTTACCCTCATAGCAATTCATTGAGGATTACATCTTAATTACTTTTTACTCTTTTACTTGTTTCAGTCATTTGATGTGGCCATGCTGGAGCACTGCCTTTAGTTGAGCAAATTGACCCCAGGACTTATTCTTTGGAAGCTTATTACTTATTCTATCAGTCTCTTTTGCCGAACCACTAAGTTATGGAGATGTGAACACACCACCATCGGTTGTCACGCGATATTGGGGGTGGGGGTAAACACAGACACACATACACACACAGACACACATACACACACACACAGAGACACACAGACACACACACATACATATATACGACAGGCTTCTTTCAGTTTCTGTCTACCAAATCCACTCACAAGGCTTTGGTCGCCCTGAGGCTATAGTAGAAGACACTTGCCCAAGGTGCCATGCAGTGGGACTGAACCCAGAACCATGTGGTTAGGAAGCAAGCTACATACCACACAGCCATTCCTGCACCTGTAAGTAACTCGTGCATATTTTACTTAGGTCTATCCTTCTTTTCTTCACACATTCTCCTCATTCAGCAATCATTTGTACTATTGTTTCTCCATCTCCTCTTGGCATCAGTGAGAAAAAGTGTTCTGCCATCATACCCATTGTGCATTTCAGCAATGACATCCAGAGTTACACTGACATCCTATTATCTGGATCACTGCACATCTCTGATTTTGATAATGTAAGATCAGAGCTGAGCATCTATAGGCCTATTTAAAATAGAAAGAAAAAAAAATATTTATAACAAAAGTATTAGTAATATTTTATTGTTAATGGGATACAAGTGGCTGAAATGGGATTTCTCCAAAGAATCTCTGGAATGGTGTTACTTGACAAGGTGGGTGATTATGAAGATCAGGGAATCTTTCGAGGTTGAGCCATGACTTCTCCACATTGAGAGGTCATAGCTCTGGTACTATGAACATATGATTAGAATGTCACAGGAAAGACTCATCATCATCATTTAGCACCCATTTCCCATGCTGGTATGGGTTGGACGATTTTACAGGACCTGGCAATGCCAGGAGTCACACCTGGTTCCATTTTCTGTTTTGGCAAGGTTTCTACAGCTGGTTATCCTTCCTTATGCCAGCCACTTTAAAGAGTGTAGTGGGTGCTTTTTACCAGCACCAGTGTTTTTTTGCATGGCACCAACACTGACAGGGTATCCTGGTACCTTGCAAGACAAGCAGGCGACCGGAGCCTGATGCAGCTCTCCGGCTTACCAGTTCCAGTCAAACCATTTAAAATGGATGTTAAATGATGATGATGATGATATATACATACATACACATAAACATGCAGAGATACACATGTTACAGACATCCAGGTACGCACCTAAACACATACACACACACACACACACACACACACACACACACACACATTTACATGATGAGTTCCTGAACAGTTTCCATCTGCCAAATTCCATTCACAATCCATTGGTGAATCCAAGGATATAATTTGTCCAAAGATCACTTTCTGAAAAATTTCTTAATCTCATGGCCATGTAAGTTCATGGCTGTGTGGTAAGAAGCTTACTTCCCAATCACAAGGTTCCGGGTTCAGTTCCACTACATGGCACCTTGGGCGAGTGTTTTCTACTGTAGTCTCAAGCTGACAAATGCCTTGTGAGTGGATTTGGTAGACAGAAATTGAAGGAAGCCCATTGTTTGTATGTATACCTATGCGTATGTCTTTGTGTTTGTGTTTGCCCCTACTACTATTTTACAACCAGTGTTGGTGTGTTTATGTCCCCATGACTTAGTGGTTCAGCAAAAGAAATCAACAGAATGAGTACCAGGCTTTAAGACCAAAAAACAAAAAAGTACTGGAGTCAACACATTTGATTAAAAGTCCTTCAAGGTGTTGCTCCAGCATGGCTGCAGTCTAATAAAAGATAAAAAGTAAAAGATATTGGTTTCTTTTGCTTGCATAATGTCAAGTATTGAAGGTTTGAGAATATAATTGATTCATTGAAGCTCTACTCTATAGATTGCAAAAATGATGGAACTGTAAAGTCATCTATGGTGGAATTTGGACCCTGAACTGTATGAAATGAAATGAAATAAAATATTAAAAAGAAACCCTCAAGCTTTTTTCAAATAGTTTAGTTTTAGTTTCCCACTTTTGCAACAGTTTCTTTATTAATTCATCAATTTAAACTGTCACTTACGATGATAAGGGTTCCTGTTGATCCGATCAACAGAACAGCCTGCTTGTGAAACTAATGTGCAAGTGTACCCTTAATGTATTTTGGGGGGGAGATTCAGCATGACACAGAGTGTGACAAGCCTTGTCTCTTTGAAATACAGGTGCAATTCATTTTTGCCAGCTGAGTGGACTGAAGCAACATGAAATAAAGTGTCTTGCTCAAGGACACAACGTATCGCTAGGAATTGAACTCATGACTTTACGATCGTGAGTTGAATACCCTAACCACTAAGCCATGTGCCTTCATTGATTTACACAGTAATAAAAGGTCAACTTTTGTGGAATATAATTAATAGAATTGAAGCTCCTGTATGTTACATGTTGAGGTAGGTCTGATTTGAACACAAAAACTATTTCAGCAAAATTTATACTGTAATGTATTTAATTCACTGCTCTACACTTGCAATCCTTGAAAACCTACATCTATGTCAGGAGTTGAATGTGTGTTTTTATGGCACCTATTTAAAGTAACACACTGGTTTGAAATGTCAAACATGTTGTGAAGAAGTTGATTCATCCAAATTGATCCAAGTTAAAGCAGTATCGATGTCAAGAATACAGTTTCATAGCAAATACACACACACACACACACACACACACACATATATAAAAGAAAGAAAAAACAAAATACACACTGTCCCTCCTCTGCTTCCACCCTTATCATTTTGTCTTTCTCTTGGTTTATTTCTATTTCTTTCTATTACTACCCCTTCTCCCTCTCACCCTCCATTTCTCTCTTTCTCTTCTCCTTCTACAGAATATACAAAGCAACATGATAAAATATCTGCTACCGTAACCCTTATACTCTTTTACATTGAACAGGAAACATATGGCAGTATAAAACGTGGTGATTGATTTTTTTTTCTTTCTTTTTTCCCCTCTTTTTTGTTCTTTTTCTTTTTCTTTTCTACATTTATTTCTCAGTTGCATAAGATACAAGTCAAGCCCATAGATTTTTATATTCTGTAAAAGGTAAACAAAGACTAAAAAACAATGCAAGTAAAAAAAAAACTGTTGGCAGAAAAGGTGAAAGAGAACAGTGTCAAGATATACAAGAATTCTGGTTTAGGCTTATGAGTACAGGTAAAGGGTTATGAATACAATAAAGTCTGGAATTTAATAGCATTATATATATCATCATCATCGTTTAACGTCCGTTCTCCATGCTAGCATGGGTTGGACGGTTCGACCGGGGATCTGTGAAGCCAGAAGGCTGCACCAGGCTCCAGTCTTATCTGGCAGTGTTTCTACAGCTGGATGCCCTTCCTAACGCCAACCACTCCGCGAGTGTAGTGGGTGCTTTTTACGTGCCACCTGCACTGGTGCCAGGCGAGGCTGGCATCGGCCACGGTCGGATTGGTGCATTTTACATGCCACTGGCACGGAAGCCAGTCGAGGCGGCACTGGCTTCGGCCACGATTCGGATGGTGCTTTTTATTGTATATAAATGCTGGTAAGCTCTTTGACTTCTTTTAAACTACAAACATTTCTTTCATTTGTTTCTGCCCAAAGGGAAAGAAATTTAGAGAGTAACCACATAGTTCTGAGTATTTGATTCCACTACATGGCTCCCATTAATTTCAGTTTGACCTGCATCTTGTGAGCAAAATTTGGTAGATGGCAACTGTGTGAAGTCTACTGATATATCATCATCGTTGTTGCCACGATGATGATGATGATCATCATCATCATTCATTAATGTCTACTTTTCCATGCTTGCATGGGTCAGACAGACTTTATTGAGGAAGACATTTATATGGCTGGATGCCCTTCCTATCACCAAACTTCACCTGTTTCCAATCAAGTATAATATTTTGTGACCACTACATCCCACATCTTCCTGGGTCTATCTCTTCCACAGGTTCCTTCCACATTTAGAGATTGGCACTTCTTTACAAAACTGGCTTCATCCATACGCATCCCATGACCATATCAGTGCAGTCTTCTCTCCTGCATGCCACAACTGATACCTCTTATAATCAAATTTTCTCTTAAAATGCTTATATACCCAGTCAAACACACACACACACATGTATAGTTACTCAAAACATGCAAAAAGAGAAAACACAACAACGCGAGGATGTGGAACAAGTATAGTGTTATTGGACGCTCAGGAAAGGTTAGAAAGAAGGAGGATTTAATGTTTCGAGCAGAGCTCTTCATCAGAAACATTGAAAAAGAAAGGTCCAAGGAAGGAAGACGGAGAAAAAAATCCCTAATGATACATATGTGATATATATATATATATATATATATAATTATATATATATTATATAATATATATATATAATATATATATATATATATATTTCTGAATTTGTGTAAATGTGTATAGAATAATATATCAGTTGAATAAAGTTACAACATGATCTGGTTTTTACATTTTTTTATTGTATTTTAGAAAATATTTTTTTACAATGTTGAACTGTGTTAAACATAAAAAAAAAATATTTAGTAATGTTCATAAAGTTCAATTAGCGCTTTCATACATTCATAGTAATCATCAGATTTCAAAATGTATTTAACTGACTGTTGAGTTAAAATACAATAATAAAAAATGTGAAAACCAGACCATGTTGTAACTTTATTGAACTAATAGATATATATATATATATATATATATATATATATATGTATGTATATATATCTTTCTCTCTCTCCCTATACACACACACACACACACATATAATTTAATAAGCACCATATATATTTTTATGAGCTACTATCCCAGGGGTGAAAGCTAGAAATAGTTGATAGCTTCTGTTATTTAGGTGATCAAGTTAGTAGTAGAGGTGGATGCTCAGAGAGTGTAGTGGCTAGAATAAGAATAGACTGGGAAAAGTTCAGAGAGCTCCTACCTCTGTTGGTAACAAAGAGCCTCTCCCTCAGAGTGAAAGGCAGATTGTATGATGCATGTGTGTGAATAGACATGTTATACAGCAGCGAAACATGGTGACTGCTGAGGACATGCATAGGCTTGAAAGAAAGAAAGTTAGTATGTGATGCGTATGGACAAGGACAGCTGTGTAAAGAAGTGCTGATCTCTAACTGTGGAGGAAACCTGTGGAAGCAGAAAACCCAGCAAGATATGAGATGAGGTGATGAAGCAGGATCTTCAAACACTGGGCCACACAGTGACAATGACAAGTGACTGAGACCTTTGGCGATATGCTGAGAAAATTAGTCAAGCCAAGTGAAGACCCGTCAAGCCAAGAGAAGACCCATCAAGCCAAGTGAAATGGTAGTCATGGCTGATGCTCGTGTTGCATGACTGGCACCTGTACCAATGGTATGTATAAAGCACCCTTCGAACAATGGGCCTCGTGAAGGCAGCGACAAGTGACCAAGACCTTTGGTGATATACCGGGCTTGAGAAGATGTATCTTGCCAAGTGAAATTGTAGTTGTGGTTTATGTTGGTGTCACATAACTGGTACCCAGTGGCACATAAAAAGCACCTATTACACTCTTGGAGTGGTTGGCATTAGGAAGGACATCCAGCCATAGAAACCAATCCAAACTCAGATTGGAACCTGGTGCAGCTCTCCAGCTTACCAGTTCCCGTCAAGCTGCTTAACCTATGCCAGCATGGAAAATGGATGTTAAATGATGATGATGATAATGATGACGACAATGACGATGATATATGATATGCAACAGCTTCAGTTTACATCACTATATAGTGAGGACACATGGTCTAGTGATTAGGATGATGCACTCATGATTGTGAGATCGTGGTTTCAATTCCTAGACTAGGTGTTGCATTATGTTCTTGAACAAAGCTCTTCAACTCATACTGCTCTGAAATCACTCTGACACCTGATGCATGGCACACCATTCACCTGTTCAGGCAACATTGAATTGATGCAGGGAATGAGCTGCTGTGCAGTATGAACATCTAATTACAATAAATAAATTGATTGTGCAGGTTATTTGGCAAAAATGCTGAACACTCATAAGTTGTCTTCAATGGGTGAGTCCATCATATATATATATATATATATATTTGAAGTGTTCAGCATTATATATCCATAATGGCTGATTTTACCAATCAGTTTCGCACTTGGGATTTAATGGAGTGTTAGTCAACAATCCGATTATGTAACCCTGCGCTTATTAGAGGAAGTCAATATGGAATGAAATATGGCAAAACTGCCATATTTCATTCTATTTATAATATATATATATATATGTATGTATGTATGTAGGTATGTATGTATACATATGTGTATGTATATTTGATTATATACTATATCAGTTTATAAATAGGCTGACTTTATGCTGGCATGTGATAATCGGTGCCAGAAAAGGTTGGCTTTAGGAAGGACATCCAGCAAAAGAAAAGAAATGCCAAAACTGGAGCATACAAGACTTAGTCCCCTGACTTAACAAGTCATGACGATGATGACGACGATGATGATGATTGATATATATATAAGAGTTACGGAATGGAATAGATAAGATCCGGGTTACATATGTTTCATAGCGAGTGGAACCTCAGAAGTGGTAAATATCCGAGTGAGGTGTATTCCGCAGGCTACTCTTCAAGCCAAGGATATCTTGATTAAATGAAAGTTTACATTGTCACAAGAATTGTGATCCCCGTTCCAGTGGCACATAAAAAGCACCATCCAAACATGGTCAATGCCAGCCCCTCTGGTCCCTGTGATGATGTCACATAAAAAAGCACCCACTACACTCTTGGAGTGGTTGGTGTTAGGATGGGCATCCAGCTGTAGAAACACTGCCAGATAAGATTCGAGCCTGGTGTAGCCTCCTGGCTTCCCAGACCCCAGTCGAACCATCTAACCCATGCCAGCATGGAAAACAGACGTTAAATGATGATGATGATGACAGTGATTATGTATGTGTGTGTGTGTGTATATATATATCATGTGATCACGTGATATATCACGTGACCGACCAGTCCATCAGATGTAGTTACATCGCTGGTCACAATGCGTTCGCATTGTTTTAGCCTTCGAATGACGCCACCCCGCTGGCTAAGCGAGCAGGCCAACAGAAGAAAGAGTGGTGAAAGAGTACAGCAGGGATCACCACCCCCTGCCGGAGCCTCGTGGAGCTTTTAGGTGTTTTTGCTCAATAAACACTCACAACACCCGGTCTGGGAATCGAAACCGCGATCCTATGACCGCGAGTCCACTGCCCTAACCACTGGGCCATTGCTCCTCCATATATATATATATATATAAATATAAGATCCAGGGATCAAGGTGTAGGAAGGAAGTTAGCTTCAAGCAATCCAATGCCAGTACCGCCTGACTGGCACCTTTTCCAGTGGCATATAAAAAGCACCATTTAAATCTGGTTATTGCCAGTGCTACCTGACTGGCTCTCGTGCCAGTGACACATAAAAAGCACCATTCTAGCATGGTCAATGCCAGTACCACCTAACTGGTCCCTATACTGGTGGCATGTAAAAAGCACCCACTATACTCTAGGAGTGGTTGGCGTTAGGAAGGGCATCCAGCTGTAGAAACCTTGCCAGATCAGATTGAAGCCTGGTGCGACCTTCTGGCTTGCCAGTCCTCAGTCAAGCCATCCAACCTATACCAGCATGGAAAGTGGACATTAAATGATGATGATAAACTTTCCAGGTCAGCAGTGGTTTACTGTGATGGAAGGGTGTGGGTTTTTTGTATATCAATGTACAATAAACTGAAAAAGTTCTTTTTATATTTCATGGTAGGCAACCCGGGTTGCTGAGTATGTGATTAAGAATATTAGTTATGGAATGGAGTAAATAAGATCTGGGCTACATAAGTTTCATAGCAAGCAGAACCTTGAAAGTGGTAAATATCCAAGCAAGGTGTATACCACAGGGTTCTCTTCAGGCCAAGAATATCTTGATTAAATGAAACTTTATATTGTCGCATGGCGGTACATGTTTACAAATGGAAGATTCAATTAGATTGGAAAGGTTGTGGATTTTTTTGTATCGAAATATGAAAAACTGAAAAAATTTCTTTTGTATTTCATGGTAGGTGACCAGGGTTGTGAGCTATGCAAATAAGAATACAAAAGTTAAGGAATGGAGTAGATAAGATCCAGGCAACATATGTTTCGTGGCAAGTGGAACCTCATATGTGGTAAATATCTAAGTGATTGAATCTTCCATGTGTAAACATTTACCTTCTTGTGACAATGTAAACTTTCATTTTATCAAGATATCCTTGGCTTGAAGAGTAGCCTGCGGAATACACCTCACTCGGATATTTACCACTTCTGAGGTTCCACTCGCTATGAAACATATGTAACCCGGATCTTATCTATTCCATTCCGTAACTCTTATATATATATCAATCATCATCATCGTCGTCATCATCGTCATGACTTGTTAAGTCAGGGGACTAAGTCTTGTATGCTCCAGTTTTGGCATTTCTTTTCTTTTGCTGGATGTCCTTCCTAAAGCCAACCTTTTCTGGCACCGATTATCACATGCCAGCATAAAGTCAGCCTATTTATAAACTGATATAGTATATAATCAAATTTTATAAATATATATTTAGAAAAATCCAAAATTTCCTGTTTCTATTCAAACTCTTAAGAAGAATTGTAGATTAGGTCTATGACTTCCTGCCAATTTTAATCAATGGCTGATCATTGAGAGGAAAAATTAGCTGAACTAGGTTTTGAAACTTCACTAAAATAATTGACTGGCAAGCTAATTAATTATTTTGGCTTCAAATTATATGATGAAGGCAGCGTGTGTGGTTATTATTTTCATATATGATTGACTTGTCTTTAGAAAGACATTTAGTTTTATCAACTTATACAATAGTTTGAAATTGCAAGAATATCCAGCATAATTGAAATGGACTTGGATAAGTCTGAAAGAATTCTTACAAAATAAAAGCACACAGTTTGGGATTTTGTTTTGCAGAAATTATGTAAAGACCATATATTTTCGATTTTTACTTTGAAGAAAGGGTTCACTGTAAGGTAAGCCAAGTTTTATTTTTGAATTCTCAATGTAAGCCAGTAGGGAAAAAGAAATTAACTAAAATAGAAGAATAATAGTAAATGTTTAAAATGTAATGCTAAAATAAATATTCTTTAATGCTAAATATTCTAATGACTGACCATCCAGATCAAGTTTTTGTCAATTTACCATAGGTTTAGATATTTAAAACCCAACTGAGATCAAATCCTGTTTCAAAAATCAGAGCTTGAGTTTAAGTTAATATGCTTTAATTTCAAATCCCACCAGCACCAGCAAAACTGTCTTCGATTCTTAGGGAGTTCGATAAAATAAAATACCAATCATTGCATAGCCTCAGCAAAATTTTGGAAGCTTTGAACCAAGCTTAGAAACAATGTTCATATAATTTTTAAAATAAAGGTCACTCTGACCTATTTTCTTAATTTTTACTGTATTTGAAATATTTTGAGTTCTAACGTAATAAATTTAGATACTTAAGAAAGTATAAATGTAAATTTACATTTACCACATTTTAGTGAAAATCTATGCTTGTAGGTGGGTGGGGTGGGGGACAGATTTAATAACTTTTCTCTTCTGTGAACCATTTCTTTCTGTTGATCAAAATAGCAAATCAAACCGGTAGAATATAACTTGTTTTTATTTCTACAAGGGCTTGGAATGAGACTCAAAAAAGTAATTGGAATGTCTTGGTGAAACATCAGTGAAAGGAAAATTGTTTAAAAATAAAGTAAAATATTGATGTAAAATGAATCAGATAAATATACAGATTAGATCAGATCGCTTGATCAGATGATATTCAAACTCAAAATAAATTCCGCTGTATACTGTAGTTGCATGTTGAGAGAGGATTCAGGAACTTTCCAGAGGTGTGGAGGGACGGGGCGGGGGGGTACTTACTTTTTTTGGAAACAAGTCAAAGAATAAATTGGTGAAATTTTGTTTCTAATCCAAACGTAAAAATGGCAATTAAAACCAGGATTAATAGTGGCAAAGATAATGATGATGATAGTGGTGATGATGATGGTCATGGTGATGATGATGGTCATGGTGATGATGATGGTCATGGTGATGACCATACGATGATGATCATGTTGATTGGTGATGGTCATCACAATAAAAATGACTTTAAAGATATAATTTATTAAATATCCTGTAGGTTTAAACAGAAGAAAGTAATGAGGGTTTTCTTGATCAAGAAGCAGTTGACTTGTCCTTTTATCATAAATATCCTTCCCTTCATGCACCAGTCAGGGAACCACTGACTTGAGTCACTGAGGGAGCCAGCCCATACACGATCTGTTGTTTTGCTAGAAATGGCAACTAAATTTCTCTATTATTACATTAGATAATACATTGGATAATGTAATCCAAGATAAACTGTCTGAAATGATGAGATGGTCATTTCTAGAGTGTCTTTGATCATAAGTTTGCCTCATCAGGGCTGACCTGATGCTATGCAACAAAAGCAGCTTTCTTTGACAATTCTTGCCAAATTAAGGTATTAATAATTGCAGCAGGTTCAAATGATAATTTTACTCATATATAATGATCAAGCAACTTCTTGCCAGCCCCTGAGAAGATGGCAGATAGATTTTCAAAAATCTCAAGTTAGGACACATCAAATTTTCAAAACCCCACACCACTAAATTTATTTTAACCCTTTAGCATTTAGATTAATGTGTCAAATGTAAAGCTTATTTATTCACATTGTTTTAAAATTAATCATGAATTACCTTGCAGCTTGAGAATTTAATTATGTGATTGTTTATTTTTAGAATGACATTGTAGGGTAAGTGTGAGAGGCCATAGCTCACCAGCTAAAATATATAACAGGTAGTATATTTGGGCTGGATTAACCCATTTAGCCTCTGCTTTAACCATTTAGCATCCAGATTACTTTCAAATATAATGCCTAACTATTCACATTATTCTGTATTAATCATGCATTATCTCATCACTTAGAGGTTTCAATGAGGTGATTGTTTATTTTTAGAATTACACTGTAGGGTAGGTTTGAGAGGCTGCACATGGCCAGTATCAGTGTCAAAATGGATAGAATATCTGAGCCCAATATAGCAGGTTTAAATGCTGAATGGTTAACCCTTTAGCATCCAGATTACTTTGTCAAATCTAATCCTTATTTAGTCACAATATTTTAAATTAATTATGTATTATCTCATGACTACAGGATTTCAATGGTGTGATAATCTACTTTTGGAAGGACACTGCATGGTAGGTATGAGAAGTCAGATCTGGTCAATTTCATCATAAAATAGGTGGAATATTTGAGTTGGATATGGCCAGTTTAAATGCTAAAGGGGTTAAATATACAATAAAGATAGAGTCATACTTTACTTTATTCCAGAGCAATAATTTTAATATATCAAAAGCATACAAGACTACTGACTCTATAATTAATATTGTATTTACAGGCGGCGAGCTGGCAGAAAGGTTAGCACACCGGGCGAAATGCTTAGCGGCATTTCATCTGCCATTACGTTCTGAGTTCAAATTCCGCCAAGGTCGACTTTGCCTTTCGTCCTTTCGGGGTCAATAAATTAAGAACCAGTTACACACTGGGGTCGATGTAATTGACTTAACCCCTTTGTCTGTCCTTGTTTGTCCCCTCTATGTTTAGCCCCTTGTGGGCAATAAAGAAAAAAAAAAATATTGTATTTACAGTTTTACATTGGTTTTGTTTCTTTTTTCTCTCTTTTTAAACATTTTGATCCTGTTAAACAACTTCAGAGCTTGCAACTTTTGAATACCTAGAAAATAGATGAAACTGAAAAGAGACAGTTGAGAAAATATTAGGAGCCTGGTTTCTCAGAAAAGATTAATAAGAGGGTTTTAGCTTCCAGGCTTCTGTTGACTGCTGCAACAAAAATCTAACATGCATAAATAATTGGTTCTATATCAGCCACATGGATGGCCGTGTGGTTAAGACACCTGCTTTGCAACTTCATGGCTTCAGGTTTGACCCCAGGTGTCATCTACCATAGCCATAGGTAACCATTGCTTGTGAATTGAATTTGGTTGAAAACTGTACTGAAGCCCATGGTCAGACACAGACATACATACAGACCTATGCATTATATATATATATATATATATATATATATAATATAATATATATATATATATATATATATATATATATATATATATATATAATCAAGTTAGAAAACAGAGAGAGCTAATGGATACAAATTAGTTTATTAATTAATCAACACATTCACCTACAATTGTTTCATTTCACAACCAAAATTAAAATTACAAAATGTATACAAATATATAATTTTGCATTTTAAATACCTTGTATAGAAGATGATTTTGTGAAATGAAACAGTTGTATGTGAATATGTTTATTGATTAATAAGTTAATTTCTATCCATTAGACCTCTCTGTTTTCTAACTCGATAATAATATTTGATATTTCATGATATTCTATATAATATATTCACTGAAGAAATATTTCTTTAAAATATATTATATTAAATCACTGTACCTTGTATAAAAATATCCCTATAAGAGGTTTAAATATCCTCATTGTGAGTATATATATATATCATCATCGTTTAGCGTCCGCTTTCCATGCTAGCATGGGTTGGACGGTTCAACTGCAGTCTGGGAAGCCAGAAGGCTGCACCAGGCCCAGTCTGATCTGGCAATGTTTCTATGGCTGGATGCCCTTCCTAACGCCAACCACTCCGTGAGTGTAGTGGGTGCTTTTTACATGCCACCGGCACAGGTGCCAGGCGAGGCTGGCAACGGCCACGATTGGATGGTGCTTTTTACGTGTCACCAGCACAGAGGCCAGTCGGGGCGGTGCTGCCAACGGCCATGTTCGGATATATACATATAGTTGCGGTATACATATAGATACTTATACAGGTTGTGATGGGTAAATTATCGCCATTTTATATATTTATTTCATGCATGTGCATTGTTTGTTTTTGATTTTGTTGACTGCACAGTATAGTAGGGACAGTTGGGCATCATCTATCATAAAACAGCACCATGACATAATTCACTCTGCCGGAAATTTGAAAATGATATGCTGTACTGCTTGGCATTTGCTCTGGAAGCTCCAATATGAACATTTCAGAGTGTTTGGGTGTCAATCTGAGGATATGTACCAAGAGTTATAAAAATCAAACATCTAGTCAACATCATGGTGTTTCGAGTGATCATTAGTTATGGTGACGTTATGCCTCCATTCATCTTCCCAAATGGTGTCACACTCAAAACAGGGGCCTACATTAAGTGCCTGGAGGAAGTAGGGCTGCCCTATCTGAAGAGGGTGGCTGCTGGAAGATCCTATGCCTGGCAACAGGACTCTGCACCATGCCACACAAGCTGGAGAACAGAGTCGTGGTTGTCAGACAATTTCTGCGACCACATCACCCTCTAACACCTGGCCACCTTGCTCCCCAGATTGCAACACCCTTGATGTGTGGGGCGCAGTTGAGCGGGGCACTAACAAAACTCCTTGTAACACCAAAAATAACCTGAAGGCAAGGATTATGGCAGCATTCACCAACTTAAACAAAGAGACCGTCCAGAAGAGTTGCAGGAAATTCCGAAGTCATCTGGAGGCCGTGGTTGAAGCCAATGGCGATTTTATTGAATAAATTTACTCTTTAGTATTTCAAGATATTTTTATGTAATTTTGGTAAATATATCTGTTAAAATGAAATGTCAGTGTTATTTTCATTTTTGCGTAATTTAGATGACAATTTCTTGACTGCACTGTGTGTGTGTGTGTGTGTGTGTGTGTGTGTGTGTGTGTGTGTGTGTATATTTGAGGGAATGGTTGACAGTGATTTGAAAGTTTCACTTCCATTTGTTTCATGAGACTGTCTGATGAAGCCAGTGGAGACAAATGACTATGAAGTCATTTTTGAAACTCTGTTTAAATGTACAAAGTATTCCTTTTAGTGTTTTACTATTTGATATACTTAAAATATATACCTAAAAACAGATATTAGTATACTTATGTATGTGTGCAAGTTTCCATGTGTGTGTGTGTGTGTGTTTGTGTGTGTGTGTGAGAGAGAGAAGAGAGAGAGAACTGAAAAAAAAATCAAATGAAATTCGTTGATATATTATTAATTCTGGATCAAGTTACAGACACTCTCTTACAAGCATTTATTCAATGATGATATTGCTCAGGAATTGCATTATGAAATAAAATCTCTTTTTAAATTTTAGGTATCAACTTTCCATTGTTGTTTAAGAGTTGAAGTATCATGGCTCTGGCCCTGGTAACATTATAAATTCCTGGTTCCAAATGAGTCAGGGATAACAGTGGAAGGAAAGTACAAGGATAAGAGTTGTAATTGACTGCCACACCTTTTTCAAATGCTTAATTGAAAGTACAGCAAAATTGGTACATCTTCAATGATTTGATCAGAAAATATATACATGTTGGTTTCTCATGCAGCTGGAACTTGGACCTTGTTACAGAATGTAACAGCACATCAAATCTCTTTGCTGAATAACTCATGTCTCTGCTGAGATCCAAACTTGACTGCGTCTTCCCACCACAGTGAAGAATAGCGGGCAAGATTTCTCTTTTTAAAGCTACTAGTGGGCTCCAGCAAACATACATAATTGCCCGAGCTAGCTGGTCTGTCATGTGATGGGAAGGATAGCCCACATAAAGCTAGAAGGACTGACCAGCACGTGACCAAGTCATGTGACCCCTTGTGGAAAACACACATATGAGCCAATATTTGGGCATTTAAGCCTAATCGTCTGAATGATAATCATACTTCTGTTACGGTTGCTTAACATCAACTCTGAAGCTAAAACAGAGCCATCATTATTTTTTTTTTTTACAAGATAATCAACCTTTACACCTTGGAAATCAAATGACTGATTCATGCTTCATGTTCTTATTATCTCAATCTTTTTAATTTCCGGTTTCCTTTCTGATTTTATTGCAGGGCAAATATCAAATTTTAAAAGTGGAACATCAGATAAGATACCCTGTATAGAAGAAGAATAGTTTCCTTGTAGAATATTGCTCTTTAACCATAGCTATTTGAAGAATAAAAGCAGTTTCCCAACTGTCTGTTGCTCCCACCAAGTAGTCTTATAAGAATCCAAGGTTGTACATCACTTTAATAGGCGCAGCCATGTTCCGGGTTCAATCCCATTGTGTAGTACTTTAGGCAAGTATCTTCTACTTTAGCCTCGAGCCAACCAAAGTCTTGTGAGTGGATTTGGTAGATGCAAATTGAAAGAAGCCCATCATATAGGTATAATGTTTGTGCGTGTGTGTGTGTGTTTCTGTCTATGTATCAACTGGTGTTGGTGTGTTTATGTCCCTGTATCTTAGTACTTTGACAAAAGAGACAAATACAAAAAGTACCAAGCTTAAAAAGAGAAGTATCGGGATTGATTTATATGACTAAAAAACTCTTCAAAGCAGTGCCCCAGCATGGCCACAGTCTCATGACTGAAACAAGTAAATGACAAAAGACAATATATATACATATATATATCATCAACATTATTGATGATGATGATGATATATAGATATATATATGTGTGTGTGTGTATATATATATATATCATCATCATCATCGTTTAACGTCCGTTTTCCGCGCTAGCACGGGTTGGATGGTTCGACCGGGGTCTGGGAAGCCAAGGGCTGCACCAGGATCCAGTCTGATCTGGCAGAGTTTCTATGGCTGGATGCCCTTCCTAACGCCAACCACTCCGCGAGTGTAGTGGGTGCTTTTTACGTGCCACCTGCACAGGTGCCAGGGGGGTCCGGCATCAGTCACAATCGGTTGGAGCTTTTAACGTGCCACCGGCACGGAAGCCAGCCAAGGCGGTGCTGGCAACGGCAACGTTCGGATGGTGCTTTTTATGTGCCACTGGCACAGAAGCTAGTCGGGGCGGTGCTGGCATCGTCCACGTTTGGATGGTGCTTTTTATGTGCCACCGGCGCAGAAGCCAGTTGGGGCGGTGCTGGCATCGGACACGTTCGGATGGTGCTTTTTATGTGCCACTGGCACAGAAGCCAGTCGAGTCGGCGCTGGCTACGGCCACGTTCGGATGGTGCTTATTATGTGCCACCGGCACAGGTATCACAACTACTATTTCCATTGATATTTATTTCCATGTTCATGTTCATGTACTTGACTCAACAAGTCTCCTCAAGCACAGTGGGACGTTCTGGGATCCAGGGTACATTGAATGGGATGGGGCTATGCGGAACTGGTGCAGGAAGCAGCCCGGGTCTTTGCAGTCACAGCATATCTCCAGAGATCTCGGTCCTTCGCCATTGCCTCAGTGAGGCCCAACGCTCTGAGGTTATGCTTGACTACCTCATCCTATGTCTTCCTGGGTCTACCTCTCCATACATATATGTGTATGTGAGTGTATCTGTGTGTAAGTGTATGTATATGAAGTGATTTTTTTGCACTTATGTGTAATACTATCATATGATGAATGTGACTCAAAAAACAATTGGAATGTCTCAATAAAACACCAGTAAGAGGAAAATAGTTAGAAAAACAAAACATCAGTTTAAAATTTAAAAAACAACAACCCATACAGGTTGCATTAAATCTTTTACAAGTTAGAAAGTCAAAATACATTACCTGGTATTGTGATGAATGCCTTGGGTCATTTCAGGAACATCTGGAGGAAACAATTCAAAGAATAAATTGGTAAAATTTTGTTTCTAATCTGAGTGTGAAAATGAAAATTAAAGCCATGATGATGATGATCATCATGATCATGATCATGATTAACTTGTTAAATATTCTCTATAGCTTTTCTGAATTTTAATTTTTGCACACACACACACACACACACACACACACACACACACACACACAGAATCAAATAGAATATCGTGTAGAAGTCTATGTCAGAAAAAAAAATTGATCAAAAAGATGCAAGTTATGCATAGCTGAAAGATCACATATTCTTTTTAGATCCAGGAATTCCACCACACTAAGAACTACAAATCTGAAATTTTTAACAATTGCAAGCATATGGACAAGTTTCTTTTGTCAAACTGGAAGACACCATTCTCTCCAGATTGAATACCTACCTCATAGACTTTGACCTCTTTTCCATCATATTTTCCTACATCAGCTAGATTAATTATAATTTCTACAAAGGGAATGAAGATTTTGGTTTTCTAACTTTTCTATCCTTTCTTCTCATTCATCATTTTGCATAAACATTCTGGTGTTTTCCTCCTTTATTATTATTATTATTATTATTTATTTTTTTTCTTATTTTCTCATAGATCAGCATTGTGGTTTTCAAATAGGTCTAACATGGTATGCACTGAACCAGAAAAATTGCTCGCAGACATATTGCATGTTATATAAATCAGACAAATTATTGTATGTAACAGCATAAAACTATTAGTAGTTCTTTTCTAAATGATATATATATTCTAAAAATGATATCAGTAGATAACTTTTTTTGAATCATTTTACTAAATGTTAAATAAAATTTCTTTACTTTATTTAATATTTTTGCAATATAAAGTGCTTTTTTAAATAGAAGTTTTATTTTCGGAACCATATATTAGCAAATTAGGAACCAGAATGCTGCTGTAGTAATATAAAGTAAAATGCATAAAATTTCATAACAAACTAGCTTTTTTAGGTCAACCTGCCCTATATTTTAATAAAATGAGAAATACTGATTTTACTTTGATTTTTCCTTTTGTGCTGGATAGAAATCGATTAAATCATCTTTAATATAATACTAACATTTATTCTGTCAACTCTGAAGCAATGAGGGTCAATGAATAATTGAGTATGGTTTAAAAGTAGGGCAGTGCGATCTTGTACTATAAGATTTTCTGTTAAGTATTTTGACCTGGTATGTTTTATTGATATTGATTCTTATGACTAGGTGCAAATATTTTCATTCTGATTAGAAAGAATATATTGATTAAATCGATTTTAGGTCCCTATTAATGTTTATTTTATGTACCTTGAAAGATAAGAATACCTTCACATGATTTGAACTCAGAAAAGTCAATAGTGCAGTTTAAAATTACTGTTATGCCAACTTAATCTTCTTCAAATCATTTCAAGTAAAGGAGGATAATGGGGTCAAAAAAAGAGGGGTGATCATGGCTAGAATACTGTTGACCTTGCTCAATCTAGGGCTACCCAATAACAACAATTTAATCTTTTTTTTATTTTCATTTATATTTTTTATGTGGTACTTTATACAAAGGAGAGGAGAAGATTTGTAAAAGTTACATTTGAATTGCAGCAACAAATTATTTTGTGTTGCATGTTTCCATTAATAACTTTCACAGACAACATTGCTTCAAAGTGATTTTGAGAAAATACTATTAACAATCAAACTTTTCTACTCTAGGCACAAGGCCCGAAATTTTGGGGGAGGGAGCCAGTCGATTACATTGACCCCAGTACGCAACTGGTACTTAATTTATTGACCCCGAAAGGATGAAAGGCAAAGCCGACCTTGGTGGAATTTGAACTCAGAATGTAAAAACAATCAAACTGATCAATCAATGATCAGATCAAAGTTGTCATTTGTTCTGATCAAGAAACCTAAAATCAAAGTTGTTCTGGTCACAAATATTATGCCTTCTTTATTAAAACATTGTGTGCTTAAAATTACACAACAAAATGTCTTTTCCTTTTCTAAGAGAGCAGAAAAGAATTTTAGAGAGGTTTGACTGCTGTTTCTAGCAGGGCGTATGACCATGTAAAGGTTCCTTTGTTATCTTACTGGTATATTTTTAGTTAGCTACATTGATGAACTCATGAAGAATCATGTGCTTTTCTTGAATATTTAAATACAATGACAATGATTCATCCATAATGAAAATATATTCTTTGTATAATTTTATTAGGGTAAAGGATTGGCAGAATTAGTAGAACTTTGAACAAAATGTTTTGTGATATATGTTCTCAGCTGATTAATTTGCACTTCAATCTTTTAGGTTCGATAAAATATGGCAATTGTCAAGTAGTAGGATCAGTTTAATTGACTGCAGATCATACAATTGATAAGTAGAGCTCAACTCTCTGCCCAGTCACTGAATGCTGACAACCAAGTGATAGTGGTGCACTGACATTGCACATATGTTAGTGCATCGCTATCACTTCACCTGAATATTACAGTTTCAATATTAAGACCCTAAATTATTGCATTCAAGCGTATGAGCATGAGATCAAACACACACACACAGTAATATCCAGTCTGTAAAATATGCAAATACATACACACTCTGTTTGGAAGAAGAACTCCTTAAAGGTATAATGTAAAAGTGAAAAAGGAAAATAATATGAATCTATTGAGAATTGTAAGAATTGGGATCTGATGAATCAGCTTTTCATAAATATCACATTTAAGGTGAATAAGAATATAGATTTGTGACCAATAGAGGAAAAACAGACCGTATGAACAGAGCACATATACAATAAACTTTGAGAAACCTTTTGCAGAGTCAATTATCTGAAAGTAAAGACTAGGAAGCAAGGAAGTTACATTTTATAGACTCTTTGCACATAGAAGAGATTGCTTTAAGGAACTGACCACTTTAAGGAACATCCACATAAAACAGGATCTCATCAACAATTCCATTTTTTGGTATTGTTTCCTCATTGAAAGAAATAGCTATAAATACCACTGTGTCTCTACCTGCTGCAAGTAGTGGCACATTCTTTAAGACAGTCAGCTGTAAGTAGTGTCCATACCAGCCAAGACAATGGGTGATGACAATTATGACATCGATGCAGCTGAATCAGCTAATTGCTAAAATTACACGACAATGGATACTGTCGTTTATTACTGCATCTACATCTCACACAAACTTTGAACCATCTATCTTGGTGTATATACATTTTTGTTGTCATTGGTAGTAACAACAATACAATTTCTTAATGATGAAAATAAATATTTTTGTATTTAAAATCCCAATGGAATTTTATTCTTTCCATTGACACCTACTGAACCAAATAATCATACTGGTAATTACCAAAAATTCATTCAAGAATATCTTGTTAGAGACATCTTCCATTCAACATGTATCGTTCCCACTGTAACCACAGAGGCTGCAGGATTGGTCTGGTTCCTCTTAGTTGTTGTAAACTTTCCTCTTTTGTCCTTGTCACCCTAGCCCCTCCCCTCTCTCTTGCTTGTCTTTAGACATGTCAAAATGATATTGATTAGATAGGCATCATCATCATCATCAACATCATTGTTTAACGTCCGTTCTCCATGCTAGCATGGGTTGGACGGTTCAACCGGGGATCTGGGAAGCCAGAAGGCTGCACCAGGCCCCAGTCTGATCTGGCAGTGTTTCTACAGCTGGATGCCCTTCCTAACGCCATGTATCCATTTATCCATGTCTTATTATCTTTCCCTTTTCTTTCACTCCTTTATGTTGTAATGATGATACAATGATGAAATGCACCTGGTACACTTTTGTGAGATGTTTGATGCTAAAAAGGAGAAAGAGCATTAAGGTGAGAAATCAAACCAGAAATTAAACACGAGTGAAATGTAATCCCTCCAACGCATTAAGGAAAGCAGCAATGGTTCCACCAAACTAAACCAAACCAAACCGTGTGTGTGTATGTATGTATGTGTATGTATGTATGTGTATGTATGTATGTATGTATGTGTATGTATGTATGTGTGTATCTATGCATGCATGTATGTATGTATGTGCATGTATGTATGTGTGTATGTATGTGTGTATGTATGTATGCATGCATGTATGTATGTATATATGTATGAGTGTGTGTATGTATGTATGTGTGAGTGTGTATGTATGTATGTATGTGTGTATGTATCTGTGTATATTTTCCATTTGAGTTTTGTTTAAGTTCTTCTTGAAAGAGTTCAAGCCAGTCACTAACAAAGTGACAAAAAATTGTTGAGTTGTGAGGGGTTCCCAGTGTTTGCAAACATGTGGTTGAGTTGATGTGTTGGTTGAACTGTCGATGCATGTGTCCAAGTGCATGCATCTATTCATCTAAAGAATTTCCAATGGACAATCTCTGGAATCTCTCACACATCTTCACTGTGCTGCTAATAGATTGGATTTTGAGCATCATCATCAATTTGTTTTGCTCTCTCTTTAAAAAAAACTAATATTTCTTGGTTTTGTAAGCACATAGCCCAATACATTTATGGCGATAGTACAAATTTATAGTCAGGCTATGAGAGTTGTAAGTCTTCATTAATTTGCCATAAATGTTCTGTTCTTCCAGTACAGTCACATCTGCCGGGCAGCTGACATCTACAACAGTGCATGACTTTTATTCCCTGTTCCACAGAACAATATCAGGTCTGTTATGTTTGCACTGAAATAATGTTTTTATTGAGATGTTCCACCAGTATTCCTTGTTTTTAAAGGTATAAATACATGTTGGTTCTGACATGCCTTTTTGATATATGTGCCGGGGTGGTCCTTCCTGCAGATAGCTTTGTAAATAGTCTTTACAACTATATAATACCTCAAGAACAGGTAGTATCTTGTAGACATTTGAGGGCAGCTGCTGCTCATGTGGGGGATATCTTCCACAGTGGTAGAGCAGAGCTGACATATTTTATCACAGCATGGAGATTTGTTGAGCCTCTGTCCCTCTGGTTTATCAGGTATTTAGTAGCTATCTCCTGTCCCTGGATAGTGAAGGTATATCCTTCTAGATGGGGTGTAATGTATCTTTGGCAGGTCCAGGAGAAGCTACTCTTCCTGTCAGTGTTGTTGCTGTCCTTTAACTTAGGGGATATGTACCCATGTATTATTTTTTGCTCATATGATGCCTGCTTCTTTTTCAAGCCTCTCTTTAGGTTGGTCAGTCCAGCATCCTTTGGGTTGCATGAAACAGTTGTATTCTCTGCGAACCTGCACAGTAGTTCTTCTCCAACTCAGGAGATTTTGTTGCCTTCACTTCTGAGTATGTATGGAATGTACTTGTTTGTTTCCTGTTCAGTAGGTGTTGTCTCAGTGATACAAAGCAACATTCAAAGGTTGTTTGGACTGACTTTATGCCTCTACTGCCATCACTTCATCTCACATAAATCCTCCTATCAGTGTTGCTGTTAATGTGGAAGTTGCCAGTGGTGGTCAGTACCTTCCTGGTTTTGATGTTAAGGCTGTGTATCTCATCGAGTATCCACTCCTATATCCCAAATGTTGGTACCGGCACTGACACTGCAAAAGCATTGTGAGAACTGGTCAAGTTAAATGGAGAGAGCTCTGAGTTCCATATTTTCTGGAATCTAGAGAAGTACTCTTTTGTTATTCTGGCTAGAGTCACAGCACCAATATATGCAACATTCTCATCAATTCTGGAGTACTTGTAGCTTTCGTTATTAGAGATAAGAGAGATAGACAAGCCATTCATGCACATATTCTCTGCCAGATCAACAAGCTTTCCTTGTTTGAGTATCATGTATGAGTGTTTATCTTGCCCAGACTCCGTACCTATATCTCGTGAGAATGCTGTGACTAGTTCTAATTGCCTCTTCATGTTGGTCATATTACCAGAATATCAACAAAGACCATCAACAAAAAAATGCGTAGGTGACATTAAATTTATTCTTTTCTACGTATCCCAGCATTAGTCTTGGCATTTTGTTATGTATGTACATATGTGTATATGTATATATCTGTGTGTGTGTATGCATGAGTGTATGTATGTATACATGTATGTATGCATGTATGTATGTGCATGTATGTATGTATACATGTATGTTTATGTATGTATGTATGTATGTATGTGTGTGTGTATGTGTATATGTATGTATGTGTGTATGTATGTATGTGTGTGTATGTATGTATGTGTGTATGTATGTATGCATGTATGTATGTATGTATGTGTGTATGTATGTATGTATGTGTGTATGTATGTATGTGTGTATGTATGTATGTGTGTGTGTGTATGTATATGTATGTATTATGTATGTATGTATGTATGTGTGTATGTATGTATGTGTGTATGTATGCATGTATACATGTTTATACACACACACCCATGCATGCACGCACAAACATGCATGTCAAACAAATGAGAGAGTTGTGTTCAACACCTATTGTTGTGGATATAGTTTTTTCTTTTATCGAAACTAGACATCCAGTCTGAGAGATTCTCAATTCAGTCATGGGGAGGTAGAAAAGAATAAATTTCTTCCCCTGTCAGTGTACGGGTATATATTTGTGCTCTTCCGACAGCAAAAAGAGTATTTACTCCTATTTCTAGCAATGTAGGTGTCTAGGTACCCTTAGTCACATTTAGTGATGATTGAATTTTCCTTTCTGTATCTATCTGTCTGTCTGTCTGTCTGTCTGCCTGCCTGCCTGCTTGCCTGCCTGTCCGTCTGTCCGCCTGTCCGCCTGTCTGTCTGTCTGTCTGTCTATCTATCTATCTATCTGTCCGTCTGTCTGTCTGTCTGTCTATCTATCTATCTATCTATCTATCTATCTATCTATCTATCTATCTATCTATCTATCTATCTGTCTGTCTGTCTGTCTGTCTGTCTGCCTGCCTGCCTGCCTGCCTGCCTGCCTGCCTGCCTGCCTGCCTGCCTACCTGCTTGCCTACCTGCCTGTCTGTCTGTCCCTTCCGTCTGTCCGTCTGTCCGTCTGTCCGTCTGTCCGTCTGTCCGCCTGTCCGTCTGTCTGTCTATCGATCTATCATCTATCTATCTATCTATCTATCTATCTATTTATCTGTGTATGTGTATATGTGTGTGTGTGTGCATAGATATTATGTATGTATGGTACAAGTGTGGCTGTGTGATAAGAAGTTTGCTTCCCAACCACATGGTTATAGGTTCAGTCCCACTGTGTGTCACCTTGGCCAAGTGTCGTGTACTATAGCCTTGGGCCAACTGAAGTCTTGTAAGGGGATTCGTTAAACAGAAACTGAAAGAAACTTGTAAACGTGTATGTGTATGTGTGTATTGTGTGTACGTGTATGTGTATATATATTTTGTATTTGTGTTTATCCCCCACCATTGCTTGGCTGTTGGTGTTAGTTTATTTATATCCCTCTAACTTAACAGTTCAGCAAAAGATACTGATGGAATAAGCACTAAGCTTTAAAAAATATGCACTGGGATCAATTTGTTCAACTAAACCCTTCAAGGTGACAACCCAGCATGGCCACAGTCCAATGGCTAAAATAAGTAAAAAATGCACACACACACACGTGTAGCATATATATATATCTACTAGAAGAGGATGATGACATCATAAAGTACGTTTCTCCATTTACTTTTGATGTGGGTCGCCTTGACTAGGAGGAGTTGATGGCATTAAACAGTGTCAGAATTGTTACTGGGTATTTCAACCCTGAACTGTAACAGTCCCTTGATGGTTGGGTGGCAGTGATAACCAAATCATTGCCCATCTCCACTCGTCAGCTTCCAGCTTTTGCTCTGTAATCAGCAACAAGCTTTTTCAAAATCCTCCTTATTTTTTGTCTTTTCAAGGTTGATATAATAAAGTACAATCAAGGGAAGTGGCCAACCATATCGTCAGATGAAAAACTCTACACACACACATATACATACACACATACATGCACTCACACACACTTGCACACATACATACATACATACATGCATACATGCATACATACATGCAAACATACATACATACATACATACATACATACACACATACATACATACATACATACATACATACACACATACATACATACATGCATGCATTCATACATACATACACACATACATACACACATACATATATACATACATAATTACATGCACACATACATACATACATACATACATACATACATACACACATACATACATGCATGCATGCATACATACATACATACACACATACATACATACATACACACATAAATACACACATACATACATACACACATACATACATACACACATACATACATACACACATACATGCATACACACATACATACATACATACACACATACATACATACATACATACATACATGCAAACATACATACATACACACATACATACATACACACATACATACATACACACATACATACACACATACATACACACATACATACATACATACATACATACATGCAAACATACATACATACATACATACACACATACATACATACATACATACATATATACGTACGTACATACATACACACATACATACATATGTACATACACATGCACATATGTACATACATACATACATACATATGTACGTACATACATACACACATACATACATACATACATACACACGCACATACGTACATACATACATACATACACACATACATACATACATACACACATACATACATACATGCACACATACATACATACACACGCACATACGTACATACATACATACATACACACACATATACATACATACATGCATACAAACATACATACATACACACATACATACATACATACACACACACACATACATTCATACATACATACATACATACATACATACAAACATACATACATACACACACACATACATACATTCATACATACATACATAAGACCAAAATAGATCTCTTTCACAGTCAGGAAATGTTTGCTGATGAAAATTTCTGTAAAGTGCCACTTCTGTAAAGTAGTAGAATGTGAATATAGGACTGCAATGTTAAACAAAATGTGCCATTGTAGTGGAGTAGATTACCATTGCTGCAACCAAAACATGTATACCAGAGCTGCTCAAATGTGGAGTTGGTGTTAATTATCAGTTTTGATTGGAAAGGTATCATTTATCTTTAGTTTGTCCCATGTGATCAGACAATCTATAAAGAGTTTGAGGTGTTTGAGAAAAACAGTGTGAAAGAAGATCCCAAATGCAGGGACAAATAAAACCAAGATACTTCACCATGAAAATGCTCCTACTCACTGACCATTTTTATCGATGTCTCTTTTGATAAAGCATCAAATGGTTCTTGTCCTCTAGCAACATTTATCCTCAGATTTGGACACTGAAGACATTTTTGATCTCATGGTTGAAATCTCCCTGAAAAGTCATTAATTTAAGCTGACAGAAGAACGAAAAACAAAATTTGCTACAAGAAATGTGCAGCACCTCTAAAAAAATGTCCTTTAACATGTTCCAAAAGCTGGAAAAGTCATTGGGAGAGGTGTATCAGCAACGTATTTATTCAAATTTTTAAGCTCCTTCAGAAGCATTTACCTACAAAACATAGCAAAAAATATTTAATAAAAACACTATCAAACTTTTCTATTAATTACCTGAAATTTTGACTATAATTTAGCATAACACAATTAAACTGAAAAAGCATAACAAATCTTTTACAAAATAAAAAAGAAATGCAAACATATAGCACTGCCTTGATTCTGGTAACAACTCTCAAGAATTCAACTGCATATCTAAGGTTACTGTCTACCAGTGTCTGGCATTTAACAATAACTCAAAAGCTTAAGTTGCTTTGACCTCAAATCTATTCAAATCAAGATTTTATCTGCACATACATTCTTTTAAAAACCATGACAGCTGCATACTTCTTTGGCTTCAAAGTCTTTAAAGGATATTTCAATAATATATAATCTTAAATGGAACACACTTTCTAGAGCAAAAATGTATGAGGGAAATAATAGTCTTTATATTATCTGCACAATGAAGGGAAAACAGTCTTTTTACCAAACCCTATTACTCATCTGTTATTCAAAAGGCATTCCAAACTACACCCACAAAAAATGTCATTCAAATTTTAAAAGCTAACAAGCCTTCTACATTGCTAACAATGCCCTGTTTAGTTGTAGGGAAGCCTATATCTGCAAGTATATTCACACATTATTCATTCCTTTGTTCCATTCATATAATGTCTCACATTTTTAATTAATCTCTTGACCTTTTACCTTCATCATTGTTAATGGTTGTAAATCTACCAATGCTAGCTCCAAATTCATATATATGTAGGCGGCATGCCTGTGCAGGTGGCACATATAAAACACCATTTGAGTATGGCCATTGCCAGTACCGCCAGACTGGCCCTTGTGCCAGTGGCACATAAAAGCACCCACTACACTCTTGGAGTGGTTGGCGTTAGGAAGGGCATCCAGCTGCAGAAACTCTGCCAGATCAGATTGGAGTCTGGTGCAGCCATGTGGTTCACCAGTCCTCAGTTAAATTGTCCAACCCATGCTAGCATGGAAAGCAGATGTTAAATGATGATGATGATGATGATATATATATATATCTTTTATCTTTCACTTGTTTCAGTGATTTGATTTTGACCATACTGGGGCACTACCTTGAAGAGTTTTAGTTGAACAAATCGACTCCAGGATTCTTTTTTTAAAGCCTAGTACTTATTCTATCAGTCTCTTTTGCCAAACTGGTAATTTACAGGGATGTAAACATACCAACATAGATCATCAAGCAGTGATGGGAGGACAAGCACAGACATAAACACATACACACACATTATATATATATATATATATGTCTATGAATTAGAGGCTAGTAAACCATCTAAGGGATACTAAATATCCAATATACTATTGGATGTGTACCTACATATTTTTAACCAAGTGCTTACTATTGCATGGCAATATTGAAATTGAATACTAGGTAAGGGTGGGAGTAAACTGGAAATTTACCCAAGATTTACAATGACGCCACAATGTGATATCGCTATAACGGTAAAGATGGTTTGTGGTACAATCAGAGTATATTGAATTCCTACCCCAATCTGTGGAAACATCTGAAATTATTTTTGCTTGCCTTCCCTACCTCATACCTGGTTGAGTCTGGTTTTAACCATGTTGGAACTTTACTTTCCCATTAAAGAATTGGACTGGATGTGACACAACGAGAAGACTTGTGGCTAAAGTTGACAAGTTTGAAACTGAATGTATCTGCACTAGCTGCATCGCACCAGACCCATGGTTCTCACTAAAAAAGTTTTATTTTTTCCTTTATAATACAATCATTAATTATTTTTGCATTGGTAGTTCTGATCAATGGTTCGTTTGGGGAAAATGAAAATCAGTGTAAAAGGAAGGCGCAAGTTTCCAGAAGTTAATCTGTCAGCATAATATAGAGTTAACGTTAGAATATTATTGACACTAACGGCAAAACTAAACCCACAATAAGAGATTTGTAAACAACCGCATATTTAGGCCAAACGGCAATGAGTCTATGGGGGCAGGGGTTGTGTCAAATTTTTTTTTCATACAGGTAGGCAATGGAGCAGTTTTTGGCCAATAGATGGCGATATTGCAGTTTGACATGTAAAGTTTGGGAAACTCTTGATAGATAGATAGATACCTACCAACCTACATACCTATCTACCTAAATACATACGTACATGCATACATGCATACACACATAAATGCATGCATACATACATATACACATACATATGCATGTACGGACATACATGCATACATACATGCACACATACATATGCATGCATGCACACACACATACACACACCCATACATACATACATACATATACACACATACATACATGCACATACACACATACATACATACATATACCCATACATACACACATACATACATATACACACATACATCCATACACACACACACGCACATACATACATATACACACATATATACACACACATACACACATATATACATACACACATACACTCATACATACATACATACATACATACATACATACATACATACATACATACATACATACATAAGTATGTTTCAATAGCAGTTTGACATAGTTCCATATGACTTAAAGTTTTGTGGGTGCATAGGATGAGCCCATCTTGTTATGTCATGCCATGAGTGCTTAAACTGTCTGTAGGAGTGCAACTGTGTCATATTGGAAATCTTGGGTATTTTAGATCTGGTGCAGACCCATCCCTCTCCAATTCTGACTACAAGGGATTTCTTTCAGAAAAAGAGCGGCAGGAGGAGGGAGAGGAGGGGAGAGAAAGACAGAGACAGAAAGACAGAGAGAGAAGGAGAAAAATTGTCCCCTGTACAGGACTGGTGTTTTATTTAATGATCCTGAAAGTATGAAAAGTAAGGTTGATCTCAGTGAGATTTGAACTCATGGGGTAGCAGAATGATTACCACAAAGTAATCTATCTACCACTTAAAAAACTCTACCAGTTGATTAATTGGTTGCCATATATGTGTGTGCATGGGTGTGTGTGCATGTGTGTGTGTGTGCATTGTGTGTGCATGCATATGTGTGTATGTGTGTGCATGCATACACATACATACACACAGTCAAATTTCAACCTAGTTGGTTTTAAAATACTGAATATTAGGAAAATATATTTCATTAGAATTATTTCACTATTTTATATTTTTAGACATATTTCTTCCTTTTTTTCACAATGAATAAGATAATTTACGAAAGTAAGAAGAGAGAGAAAGAAAAATGAAAAAGTAAATGAATTATAAAATAGGGGAGTACGCATTTCTTCAAACCAAGGAAAACTGGTGAACCTGACTTAATTTTTTTTGTGACACTCAAAACTCTCACAGCATTATTGTTGGTTATTGTGAGTTTGAAGTGGTGGAACATCTGGGCACAAGCATAGAACCTCATCTGGTGCAGCATGTGCAACAAAGCACTAATGAAATGAAAAACAGTGACCTTGAAAGTGGTTCAAATCCTACCAATATCTGAAAAGCCACAAGTTGAAAAATATAATTTATTGATAAATGTAAGATATTTCAGTGTCTTATTTCATTCAATTATGGATTAACTGACCCCACTCACAGCATTAATGATATGTGATGGAGTAAACGAGCTTCTCATGGTGGTGTCCCATATAAGATATCTGCATCTAGTCTGAGAGTAAAGTGTAAGAGTGAGTCAATAGGCCCCCGTCCCATTATTCTTGGACAATTTTGTTGCCTCCAGGATTGAGTGGGTATTTATTTATTCTGGTTAGGGTTTGTTTAATAATCAGGTTTATCTTGTGGAAACTAATGTAGTTTACACAAAAGAAGAATGTGCTGGTACAGGCATGTAAAGAATAACAGTGAGGTAAAGAAATGCTTAGTGATTAAAATGGTAAGAATCTGTGAAAGACAGAAGCATGGAAGAAACAGTGACGGTTGATCTTATGAAGTCTGAATGTCCTAAAGACGATGAAGGTATTTCTGACAAATGGTAAAATGCAGTGTGAGAGAAGACCTGTCTCCAACACATGCAAGCATGGAAAAGCAGATGTAAAAGACAAAAATGATGAAGATGGCATTGTTACTGCTGCTGATGTTGGTGCTGCTACCTCTGCCACTGCTGTTACTCTCATCATTGCTAGTGATGATACATATAGGGTGTATAAAAATTTAGTCTGAACCCTCTGTATTATATGTAATATAATTAGTTCCGACTAAATTCGAGAATTTGCTTAAAAGGAAAAGAGAACGCGATATACCGTCTAAAGATAGAAATATCTTTTAAAAAATCAAAAAATGGCTGTGAGATAATATTTTACTCAAAGTAGCTGCTCTCAGCTTCAACCCTGGCCTCAAGACAGCTTCAGAACCTGGCATATGTGTTCCTCACTGCATCCCTGGGAAGATCTTTGAACATCTCCTTGAACTTCGCTACTGGCTCAGACTTGGTGTTACAAGCAGAGCAGTTGGTGACATGCATAAGATCTGGTCATCAAATCTAAGCAGAGACTTCAAACTTGAAATCTTCAAAGCCACAGTCGAACCAATTCTACTATATGGCTCAGAAACCTGGACGTTATCAAAGAAGCTTGAGAGGCGGTTGGATGGACCCTACACTCGCCTCCTTATGAGAGCTCAAAATCTCTCATGGAAGCACCATCCAACCAAAATGCAAATATATGGGAAACTACCACCTGTGTCATCTCTTGTGAAAGGTAGGAGAGTCCAGTTTGCTGGATATTGTTGTAGAGCTGAAAAAGAAGTAATTTCTACTCTTCTCCTCTGGAAGCCATCTACTCGCAATACCAGAGGGCACACACTTTCCTACCCTGATGTAATCTCCAGGGATACAGGCATCCAGCAACAGGACCTCTGTAATGCCATGATGGACCGTGAAGTCTGGCGTAGCATGGTAAATTCCATTGTCTCGACTACGGTCGAACAATGATGATGATGATGGTGTCTTTCTCAATTATGCCCCTCACATAGTAATCCATTGGATTACAATTGGAAGAATTAAAGGCTGGTGATGTTGTACAATCCTTTGACAACTACTTTTGACTCTTTCTGGAGGTATGGCAAGGAGCTGAATTTTGCTGCCAGACATATGGCCTTCCAGCAGTAATCCTCTCCAGTCAGGATTTATCTACGGTCTTCAGCAGCTTCACAGACCTGTCTGAATTGAAAGATGTGGGGTGGCAACATGTCACCCTCACTGAAAGCACACCCAAAGATCACCACAATTTGGGGAAACTTGGTTTTCAAGATGTCCATGTCATGTCTTATAGCCTTTATAATGTTCACAGAGCATTGAGCGACAGTTATGATGTAGGCATTTTGACACCTGGTACAAATCCTCATGATACAGGTAACTCTTACCCAATATTCAGGTGGCTTCCAGTCTTCCATGTCAGCTAATTTTTTCTCAATTTCAACTTCAATATTTATGCTCTCCAACATTGTTGACTGTTCACCAATGCTTCAAGCTGTTTCTGAAAGAAAAAAAAACCCCCAAAAAACAAAAACAAAAATGGAGACATAAACAAAAATCACCAAATTTATTGCAAACACCCTGTATATTAGCAATTTGGAATTCTATGTTAGAAAAGTGTAGAGACTGTTAAAAAATGTATGTAGCAAAACATGATTATTTCATGTAACTGACTTTTACACTCAGCAGTATTCATCACCAGTGAGACTAAATTGATGTTAAATAATAATTTAAATCCAATGAGGTCTCGAAATAACGCCGCAACACTTATTGATATTTAACAATGCCAAAAGGAAAAACAGCAGCAGATTCAAACAATTAAATGTCATTGATTATTATCCATGTATCAGCCCAAAATCTTCTAAAAGTTATCAGTCTTTCAAAAGACACTACATGGGGCAATCCACAGACCATCATGTGCACAAGGTCACTGTTTTCAATAAGGTTACGTGCTGGATTAGGAAGGTTGTGGATGGCAATATATTTGTTATCAAGGAGAATTTTTGTGCCACGGAAATGTGTGAGTGAGAATGCTTCTTGCTCCAAACTATAAAAAGAACTCATTTGCTATGGGTCAGCATGGTGGATAAACATTATTTTTTTTGATCATTGGTTTAGAAATATAGCTTCCTTATTTGAATTCTGTCTGTCTGTCTGTCTCTCTGCATAAGACAACTAATAAGGATTGATGTAAAAAACATAGGTTAGATGTAAATGTTAGTTTCAAATTTTGGCACAAAGCCAGCAGTTTCAGGTGAGGCAGGTAAGTTGATTATATTGGTCGTCTGGGACTTATTTCATTGATCCTGAAAAGATGAGAGGCAAAGTCAACCCTGAAGGCATTTGAACTCAGGACATAGAGACAGACGAAATGCCACTAAGCATTTTGTTGAGTGTGCTAACAAATCTGCCAGCTCACCACTTTAGGGCAGATGTAAATATTAAAATACAGAAAATAAAAAATTAATTTCTGAAGATGAAGTTAACAGTTTGAAAATTATAATTGAACACACGTACACACACACACATTTATTTCAGAATTACTGGGGAATAACACCCTCATCTCTTGCCTCAAAAATCTACAATTCTATGCTCCTTTATAGAATTTACTGTCATATTGGTTGCATCATATGATGGAACCAAACTGGCTTCCACAAAGGTAGATCAACACTTCTATAAATCCTTGTTCTTAGAAGAATCATAGAAGACCTCAGAATCTTCAAGTGAAAAGCATCAATTGTATCTGTGAATTTCTCCAAGGCATAGTGTCAATAGAAAATACCATGTTACATATATTGTTGCACTATGGTAGGCCAGATGAAATTGTCAAAGCTATCACCATCATATGCAAAAAAAAAAAAAAATCCCCAAAAGCATCAAACTTTGTGCAAAACATAAACAGCCCAACAAAATAGTTTCTAGTAAGAGCAAGAATCATTCAGGTACATACCCAAAGTCTTTTATCTTGCTATTACAATGGACTACATTCTTAAGCAAAGTTTTGAAATCATCCATGACATTTTACAATCAAGTAGAAGTGATCAAGAAGTTAGTAGAAACTATACCTAACCTTAACTTTAGCAATGATCTTATCCATACATATCATCAGCTGTGGGATATGGAAGACTTACTAACATCCTTAGGGAGTACTGTAGCCAAAGTCAGTTCCTCAAAGCAAAGAAAATTGACTAAGAATGTGACCATTAATCAGGCTGAAAGTCACATACCAATTTTTTGAAACAATAATCCACATCTCAAAACAGATCAGTAACTTCACATACTTTGGGCCCTAAGTTGCTGACAGTAAAAGAGACTTCCTGATACATGAAGAACAAGTTCAGTGTGTCTGTAACAAGCTTCAAAACATCTCTCCTCTAAAGAGTTAATAACAATTAAGTACACTCCTAAGAAAATCAACAAAAAAAAAAAGCCCAAAATTTGAAAGAATAATAACAAACCTCAAAATTATAAGGATAGTCAGTTTTGTTTGAAAATAACTTCATTAGCTGAAAGCATAGAGATACAGGAAAAGATCTCATTAATTATATACATCACAACAGCTCTGAGGTGATTAGAAAGGTGATTCACATATTTTAAGGATTATGATATAATCTAAAGAGACTGGTATAAAGTTCTAGAGTAATATCAATGAGATAACTTGCAATTATTATCAAAAGTAGAAGACAAATCTATTTTTTTGAAAAAATCTTATAAATCTTTTTTTTATTCCTCCCATAGCTAACTTTACTCCATTACCTTACAGTGAATAATGCATCTCACCAACACAGACTGCCTACCATGTTCTGAAATTCTTCTTTAATGTGATGTGATATGTATATACCCATAAGATTCAGAGTCACATGACCCCATGGTTATATCGAAATTATTTTCCCTGTCCTTATGGGTCCAAATCTTATCAAATTTGATAACAGTTATTCTAGTTGCTAATAAAATATCTACGTCTTGTTGAGATAGGTTAGTATTCTTTATAGTGACAAAAAAGTGCTTCATTCGGATGAACTGGGGAAGTGGAAGAATAGTAACTAGCTTTATCTTTTGTCTTTATTTGTTTTGGTCATTGGACTATGGCCATGCTGGAGCACTGTCTTGAAGGGTTTTAATCCCTTTTTTTTAGCCCAGTACTTATTCTGCTGGAGTTTTTTTTTGTTTTATTTTTCTTGCCAAACTGCTAAATTATGGGGATACAAACAAACCAGGATCTGTTGTCATGCAGAGGTAAGGAACAAACACAAACACAGACAAATAGATATATGCTACTAGTATTCACACAGTTTCTTTCAACTAAATCAACTCACAAGGCTTTGGTTGGCATGGGGCTATAGTAGAGGACTCCTAGCCAAGGTGACACACAGTGGAACTGAAACTAAAACCATGTGGTTGGGAAGCAAGTTTCTTGCCATACTGTCATGCTTATGCCTAATAGTGAAGAGTTAACATGCACCTTTTTAGACTTAGAAACCAATCAGTTACCTCAGAAATGAAGCAGCAGGAAATTTTGTTTATGAGTTTGGCAACAATGATATTCAGAATTACTGTTTTTCTAATCCTAAAAAATATCAAACTTCAAGCAGCAAATGAATCTTAGAGAAGGTTTACAGACAAAATTAAGTTTGTGATTTTTCAGGTTAACCCTTTAGAAGCCAGATCCAGCCAAAAATATTCTTTGTTTTATGTTCAAAGCAGCCAGATCTGGTCTCTCTTACCTACCCTCACAAACTCACAGACACATGCACACACTTGCACAACCATACATATATATGCACACACACACATACATACACTCACAAACACTTACACACACACACACACATATACATACACACATACATGCACTCACACACACTTGCACACATACATACATACATACATACATACATACATACATACATACATACACACATACATACATACACACATACATACATACATACATACATACATACATACATGCATACATACATACATACACACATACATACATACACACGTACGTATGCACATACATATATATACACACACACATGCACATACATGCACTCACACACACTTGCACATACATTCACACCTATGTATGGGTATGTGTAATGTAAACTGATCCACACACACACATGTATGTGTGTGTGTTTGTGTACGTATGCGTTTGGTCAAAGGAAAAACACAAACGATTTTTATTAATGAGTATTTTCACAAAAGTAATCTCTGAAAAATTCCTCTCGATTTCCTTGTTTCATATTCTTCTGGCTTAAAGTACAAAATTCCAATAAATGAACCGAAAGACAAAATAACAAAGAAATAAGGTGTATTAGTTAATATCTGATGTTTATTGATATGTAAGAACTATATTGAATTAGGTCATTATCAGAGACTGTATCCAATTAATATGATTACAAATGCTCTGATTACCATAAAATGGTACCTACCTGTTGTTGCTGTGGAACTTCTCATCACCTATAACTCACGTATATGGCATGGGGCCAAATGCCAACCTGTTTATTGTGGTGAAAACATTAAAGAACAGATGTTAAAATGATGATGATGATGATGATGATGATGATATTGACGATGACGACGACAACAATAATAATGATGATGGCGACAATAATGATGACGATGATGGTGGCAGTGGTGGTGGTGGCGGTGATGGTACATCGACAACGTTGTTATTGATGAAAATATTTTCAACAAGTGTTAGAATTCCCTTAATCTTGTATGTTTGCCAGGGTGTTTCCTTCCCCCACCCCCGACTTTTATCTTTACTCTCCGTTATTGATTTCTTTTGTGTTGGCACAAGACCAAATAATTTGAATTAAGCTGTGGCATAACTGACAAAATCAATCAATGTATATTACTGGTGCTCATGTTATCAACCCCATGAGTATGAAATGCAAGGTTAACACGTAGCAGGATTTGAACTCAGACAATATATATTTTTATATGTGTGTGTGTATTTAGCATTCAGTTGAACTGTTGATTATTTTGCCAATATCCTCTGCTCATAAGGCGGCAAGCTGGCAGAATCGTTAGCATGGTGGTCAAAATGCTATGCAACATTTGGTCCATCTTTACAATCTGAGTTCAAATTCTGCCAGGATTGATCTTGCTTTTCATTCTTTCAGGGTTGATAAAATAAGGGTCAGTGAAACACTGGGAGTCGATGTAATTGATTTACCCACTAATTTGCTGGCCTTGTGCCAAAATTTGAAAACAATATCCACTGCTCATCTCCAGTCTATAGCTATCATATTATCACCACTTCCATTGACCTTATCATCATCATCATCATTGGATAGCACTTTCCTTCATTTATAGGGTGGATAAGGTGTTAGACAATGTGCCAAAGGTTTCATTTCATCTCAAAGGCAAGACAGCTGTATTCTACAGGCCTCAGTTTATCGAGGGGTATTTAGATAACAGACAGTGTGAGAAAGTTACGTAAAGGTATCCCTTTTCCTCAGAAATTAAACATTGGGCCAATAGGATCTTTTAAGATTTATGGGCGAGGTTATGCTTACCTTTCCCCCTCCTCCCCTCCTCCCTCTCCTCCCCCTCCTCTTCCCTCCCCTCCTCCTCCTCAAGTCATTATCATCATCACTGTTGTCCTCATCATCCTCATAACCATCAGCATTGCCATCATTATCATTGTCATCATCATCGGGGTCAGTATCCCCATTCTTGTTGTTTGTCATTGTCATCACTGTTGTTACCTCCCTTGCCATCGAGATCGTCATCGTCACCATCGCCATCGTCATTGTCGTCATTGTCGTCATCATCATCACCATCGTTACCTCATCACATCATTGCTGCTGATGTTTTTATGACCACCATCATCATTGTCAGTGCCACTCGTGTTGGTGGTGGCATTATCACCACAACCACCACCACCACCACCGCCACCACCATCAACAACACCATTATTAACATCATCATCATCATCATCATCACCATCATCATCATCATCATCATCATCATCACCATCACCATCATCATCATCATCGTCATCTTCTTCATCATCATCATCATCATCGTCATCGTCATCATCATCACCATCGTCGTCGTCGTTATCATCATCATCATCATCATCATCATCATCACAATCACCATCATTGTCGTTGTCATCATCATCGTCATCACCATCATCATCGTCATCATCATCATCACCATCGTTGTCGTCGTCATCATCATCATCATCATCATCATCATCATCACCATCACCATCATTGTCGTCGTCATCATCATCATCATCACCATCATCATCACCATCATCATCGTCATCACCATCATCATCACCATCGTTGTCGTCGTCATCATCATCATCATCATCATCACCATCACCATCATTGTCGTCGTCATCATCATCATCATCATCATCATCAGCAGCAGCAGCAGCAGCAGTTAATGTTTGTATCAGTATACCTAGAGTATATTTTATCTTCTCAAAATTATTGCAACTGCAAAACTGACTGTGCAAAGCTCAGATAGAAAAGGAAGAAAGAATAAAGTTTATCAACTCCTTTTTGTTACCATATTTCTCAATACACCTCCTTTGTTTTAATTAATTTTTAAAATTAACAAACAGTTTAGTGAAATAACCTTGTTGCAATTAAGCTGGTGATTGGAACACAAATTAACATTAAATTTTGATGGAAGAAGGTTTTAATTAGGATCAATTTCAAACAATGAGCTTGTAGCTTAGAACCAGAAAGGGTGGCCACAGTTAGGTTGGTATCAAAAATGTTAAAGAGATATACAAAGACTGAGTGAACAATGCCAGGCCCTCCTGATTGGCTCCCCAATGTGCCGGTGACACATAAAAAGCACCATCCCAATGTGGCCAATGTTGGTACTCTCTGACTGGCCCCTGTGCCAGTGACACATAAAAAGCACTATCTGAACGTGATCGATGCCAGGCCCGCCTGACTGGCTCCTGTGCTGGTGGTGCATAAAAGCACCCACTACACTCTTGGAGTGGTTGGCATTAGGAAGGGCATCTAGCTGCAGAAACATTGCCAGATCAGATTGGAGCCTGGTGCAGCCATCTGGCTTTCTAGACTTCAGTCAAACCGTCCAACCCATGGAAGCAGATGTTAAACGATGATGATAAAGATCTAAAGGACATTTTGAAGCAAAGCAAATTGCTCTGTATCTGACTATGGCCAAGAAACCACTAACCATATTGTATTACCAAAATACTTTCCAATTCTATTTATTTATTTTATCATATTTCCTTTGGACAATGAACTATTAGTGTAATTAAGAGAAGAGGGAATAATCAGTTGAAAAGAAATTATTCATGGGATTACAAATCCTTCAAAAATACTATAATCTTTTATTCTTATATTCTTTTATTTGTTTCAGTCTTTTCATTGCAGCCATGCTGGAGCACCACCTTTAGTTGAACGAATTGACCCCTGGACTTATTCTTTGTAAGCCTAGTACTTATTCTATCTTTTTTTCTACTCTAGGCACAAGGTCCGAAATTTTGGGGAGAAGGCCAGTCGATTAGATCGACCTCAGTATGCAACTGGTACTTAATTTATTGACCCCAAAAGGATAAAAGGCAAAGTTGACCTCGGTGGAATTTGAACTGAGAACGTAAAGACAGACGAAATACTGCTAAGCATTTTGTCCAGCATGCTAACGTTTCTGCCAATTATCATGCCGGCAAGCTGGCAGAATCATTAGCATGCTAGATGAAATGCTTAGAGGTATTTTGCCCATTGCTACGTTATGAGTTCAAATTCTGTCAAGGTTGATTTTGCCTGTCATTCTTTCGAGGTGGATAAATTAAGTACCAGTGAAATACTGGGGTCGATGTAATCTACTAGTCCCCTCCCCACAAATTTCAAACCTTGTGCCTTCAATAGCAAGTATTATCATTGTTATTATTATTATTAGTAGTAGTTGTAGTAAGGCATTGAACTGGCAGAAGTGTTAGCACACCACACAATATGCTTAGCAGTATTTCACCTGTCTTCACATTTTGAGTTCAAATTCCGCCAAGGTTGACTTTGCCTTTTATTCTTTCAAAGACTTGGGTTGATGTAACCAACACATCTCCTTCAAAACTGTTGCACTTATG
Organism: Octopus sinensis; assembly: GCF_006345805.1. Classification (NCBI taxonomy): domain Eukaryota; kingdom Metazoa; phylum Mollusca; class Cephalopoda; order Octopoda; family Octopodidae; genus Octopus; species Octopus sinensis. The sequence goes on along the minus strand of NC_043016.1, from coordinate 14,833,300 downwards.
GCAAAATTTTAAACCATTATCATCATCATCGTCATCATTATCATCATTATTAATATTAAGGTGGCAAGCTGGCAGAATTGTTTGCACACTGGACAAAAATATTTTGCGGCATTTTGCCCATCTTCATGTTCTGAGTTTAAAATTTGCTGAGGTCAACTTTGCCATTCATCCTTTTAGGGCCAATAAAATAAGTACCAGTTGGGTACTGGGGTCAATCTAATAAACTTTGCCCCTCCTACGAAATTGCTGGCCTTGTGCAAAAATTTTAAACCAACATTTACACCTATAAAGGCAGTGAGCTGGCAGAATCATTAGCAGAGTAGGCAAGATGCTTGTCAGCATTTTATCTGTCTTCGTGTTCTGAGTCCAAAATTTGCTGAAGTCACCTTTGCCTTTCATCCTTTCAGGGTCGATAAAATAAATACCAGTTGCCCAATGGGGTCAATGTAATCAACTAGCCACTCATCATAAAATTCCAACCCTTTTGGCTATAGTAAAAAGGAATATTTACACCCACAGTATGTTTCGATCAGTTTGATCTTCAGGTGTCTCATTCCTGGAAATGTACATTGTACTGGAGTAGTTTTTAATTAATTACATTAATTTCTCAACCAATGGCACTAACATTCTTCATTCTTATTCCTGATAAACAACCTTGTGTAATATTCAGCAAAGAACCAAGGGACACATGGATATTGCTGATATCTAATCAAGGGTAACAGACATTTTAAAAAATCTTTATCAAACATTTTACTTTTACTTGTTTCAGTCATTTTGACTGCGGCCATGCTGGAGCACTGCTTTTAGTTGAGCAAATCGACTCCAGGACTTATACTTTGTAAACCTAGTACTTATTCTATCAGTCTTTTTTGCCAAACTGCTAAGTTACGGAGACATAAACACACCAGCATCTGTTATCAAGTGATGTTGGAGGGACAAGCACAAACAAACACACACACACACACACACACACACACACACACACACATATGTATGTATATGTATATATATATATATATATATATATACATATAGGTATGGCTTTGTGTTAAGAAGCTTGCTTCCTAACCAGATGGTTCCAGGTTCAGTCACACTGCATGGCACTTAGGGCAAGTGTCTTCTACTATAACCTAGGGCAGACAAAAGCCTTATAAGTAGATATGGGAGATGGAAATTGGAAGAATCCCATCGTATACATACATATATATTGCCCAAAGAAATTCCAACTTTGATTTTTCATGTTTTATTTACAATCTTATAATAATATAATATAAGATAATATAATATAATGAAATGACAGAATATTAAATGTCCATTCTGATTGTTGTAAATTGTAAAACATAACTGTCACCACTACTACATGAACCTGAAGATTGCATAGTTTAATGCATGAAAGTACTAGTTCAATCAGAATGGACATTTGATATTCTATCATTTCATTATGTTATATTATTATTATAAGATTGTAAATAAAATGCGAAAATCAAAGTTGGATTTCCTTTGAGTAATATATTCTTCTATAAACAATCATACACACCCATGTGTGTGTGTGTTGTGTGCATGTGTGTGCAATTCAAATTTAATTATAGCCATGAAATGTACGTAGTTTTTTTTACTTATTATATAATGATCATTCATTTTTATACTTTTTGAGATCTAGTTATATGTTTTATAAAAATATATTTTATTTGTTATTTATGTTTTGGTTTATGTCTGTCATTGTTTGAATTGCATAATAGTGGTTTTATCTCTAATTTATATTACACACACACACACACAGAAGTATGTGTTTCTCTGTGTGTATGTGTTTCTCCCCTCATCACCACTTGACAATCAGTGTTGGTGTGTTTACATCCTTGTAACTTACCAGTTTGGCAAAAGAATCTGTTAGAATAAGTATTAGGCTTAAAATATGAGTCCTGTGGTCAGTTTGTTCAACCAAACCCATTCAAGGTAATGCCCTGGCATGGACACAGTCAAATGATTGAAACAAGTAAAAGAAAAGAATAACTAACACACACATACACACCACACACACATATACAGACTACACACAAACACACACACCATACACACACATGCTCACACACGTACACTCACACACACACACTCGCACACACATGTGACACTCTTCTTTCAGCTTCCCCTTACCAAATCCACTGACAAGGCTTTGGTCAGTTCAAAGCTGTAGTAGAAGACAGACTTGCCCAAAATGCCATGCAGCGGGACAGAACCTGGAACCGCATATGGTTGGGAAGTAAGAAAGTTCTTATCCAGCCTCATCTGTCATGCTGTTTGTTTCAATATCCCAGCAAATTAGATTCCATTATATTCATAAACTGTTCTCAGTTTTAACATTAACTTAATTTCTGACATTAATGTATTTGAAATTAAAAAAAAAAAAATTAAAAAACCAAACACTGCTCACTTTTGTTTCTTCTGACATTTATGCAAAGTTCTGTGCTAATTGTAAAACAAAACTCCACTGACAGCTAAAACAGAAATAGGAATCTGAGGATTTGGCATCTAAAAATTGCCATAGTAGTGTCCAATCTCAAGTGAAATTTTACTGTGACCAACTTTCTGTTCTAATTCCATTTAACACTGATTATATTTAATAAGAATATGAAATGACTTCAGAGTTTGACTGCTACTTCGTTTTATTTATCAAGTTGAGAGGAATGAAGGGTAAAGTTAATTTCAGCTGGATTTGATCTCAGAACATGAAGGGTCATGATCAAATGCCATAAGACATCTGGTCTGATGTTCTAACAATTCTGCTAATTCACTGATTTTTGTGTTCATTTTGTTTTTTGCTTTATGCAAACCGAGTTTTTTTCACAGCTTTCATAAGCAAAAACGAAAAAAAAAAAAAGAAAGCAGAAAAGAAAAAAGAAAAGAGAAAAGGAATGAGTATATTCTTCAATATTATTTTACAGATTTAGGCATTAAATTGTTAGATGTGTCTGTGTGTGCTATATATATTAATCAGCTGAAATTGCTAAGATGATCCGGTTCCCGACTGAAGATTAGAAGCTTCGAATGACCCGTCTGTTTTTTTGTGTCGTCTCTTTGTGTGTTTTTGCGTTCTTGTCCCATTTTGTAATTTATATTTAATTTCTATACATATATATATCATCATCATCATCACACACACACATACAGTCTGATATAATAAATCCATAAGCACATATAAAACACCAAAGGATATATTTTTTCCTCTGAAAATATTATGCTCAGGCCATATAATTTTAATATTGAGTTAAACGTTTACTGATTACTAACTGAAACAGCTGTAAGGGTTGATGATAAATTTGCTGTTAAACAATTAACTTCCCAATCTCCATTTTCTTTTTCTTCTTGTATGTGTGTGTCTGTGTATATATATATATATATATATATTACACCCACACCCAACTGATCAGTTTTCAAGGTGTCACCTACTTTCTACAAGTGCAAAATTCTTGAGGGACTGGATTGAGGGTCTGCCAACATTGGTGGTCTACTTGGTCTGGATGAGTTCCGCATCTCCATTGCATTCAGAGCGGGAGCCAATGTCTGCAGGGAACCAAGATATTGCCTTGGTAGGTCCCTCAACTCCACAGGCCTTCATGGTTTGTCTTTCCACCTAAATACTGGTTGTTTTACTTGTCTTACCAAGCTAACCTTAATCATTAAGCAAGCTCTGGCTCAGATTAATATCTTTCCAATCCTGGAGCTGGTGGGATTATCCAAACGTGATGGAAAGAGACTAAATGGTCTTACCTTTGTCCTTGGCTAAGAGATTGGTGCCTCATCTGGGTTCACATTCCTAAGATATTTTTCGATGTTATTATTAGTATAATAATAATAACAACAACAACATCAAAAAATACCTTAGGAATGTGAACCTAGGTTTGAAATTTCCCCAAGACACCTGATGAAGGCTGGAGGGTAAATCAGCTGAAATGTTGTGTTAACAACAAACAAGATGAGGACAAATATCTGTCAAATATAAGTAAGTGATGTTCTTGTCATAGTTGGTGGCTTGCCTCACCAAGGTATCAGGCGATATCCTTGACGGTGCGTGGCTGTTCGAGTGTCTCAGCCTTGCCATTACCTGCAATAATGTCATAAGTGTGTTGGCTTGCTTCATTAGGTTCCATCAAACATTGTAGTGTTTATTTGGTCTTTTTCTTTTTCTTTTTCTTTCTTCTTTTTCCTCTTTCTTCTTCTTTGTTTTTTCCTTCTTCACTCATGTTTGTGTTTTCTTCGGTTTTGAATTTGCATTTTAGTGTAGTTTTGGATTATACATTTATCATATACATACATGTTATATATGTAATTATTATCTCTCTTGGTAATAAAAGGGTTAAGATATATATATATATATATAATAAAAAAAGAAAAGAAAAAACAAGTAGTGTATAAGAGTGAGTACAGGACAAAATACTTTGCAATATTTATGTATAACTTCTATGTCCTGCATTCAGGTTTAGCAAAGGCTGAGGATGGCTTTTAACTTTTGATTTAATAATCATTTCTTCAATATGTTTGATTAGCTGTTTGCTGCTGCAAATTATGCATGCTACATATCACATTGTTTTGTATCAAGTGTTAATATATCATTGTTCAACATTCAAATCACCTCTGGTCATCATCATCATCATCATCATTTAATGTCTGTTGTCCATGCTGGGATGGGTTGGATGGTTTGACTAGGGCTGGCAAGCCGAGGGGCTGCACCAGGCTCCAGTCTGGTTTGGCATGGTTTCTACGGTTTGGATGCCCTTCCTAATGCCAAACACTCCTAGAATGTAATTGGTGCTTTTACGTACCACTGGCACAAGTGCCAGTTGCACGACACCAGTATCTGCCACAACTATGGTTTCACTTGTCTTGATGGCTTCTCTACTCAAGCATGGCAATTTGCCAAAGAAGACACAGGTGGAACTCCAAGAAGCAGGGGCATATTAAAAGCTACCATGCAACAAGAAGTAGGTGGAAAAGTTGGTGGAATATAGGATGTAATAATTCTATACTCTCTCTTTTTTCTCTTTTACTCTCTTTTACCTGTTTCAGTCATTTGACTGCGGCCATGCTGGAGCACCACCTTTAATTGAGCAACTCGACCCCGGGACTTATTCTTTGTAAGCCCAGTACTTATTCTATCGGTCTCTTTTTGCCGAACCGCTAAGTGACGGGGACATAAACACACCAGCATCGGTTGTCAAGCAATGCTAGGGGGACAAACACAGACACACAAACACACACACATACATATATATATACATATATACGACGGGCTTCTTTCAGTTTCCGTCTACCAAATTCACTCACAAGGCTTTGGTCAGCCCGAGGCTATAGTAGAAGACACTTGCCCAAGGTGCCACGCAGTGGAGCTGAACCTGGAACCATGTGGTTGGTAAACAAGCTACTTACCACACAGCCACTCCTGCGCCTCTATGATGATAAGTTCTTTAGAATTTTCAAAAACTGTTTGAATTTTCAAAAACCAACACAAAAAAAGCATTGTTGGCTCTGTTGCAGTGGACCTGGTTGCCGCTATGCATGACAATGTCTCAGGGACCACTAACTTGGAATGACCTCCAACCCCATCAAGCAACAGCATGGAACTAAGAAGTCAAGAAGTCTGTCAAACGTAAAGCTTATTTAATTACAGTTTTGAATTAATTATGTATTATCTCATAGCTTTGAGATGTGATTATATTTTAGAATGACATTGTAAGGTAGGTGTGAGTGGCTGGATCCAGCCAGTTTAAACATAAAACAGGTACACTATTTGCATTGGACATGACCAGATTACGCCGTCAAATGCAAAGTTTATTCATTCAAATTGCTTTTGAATTCATTATATATTTTATCATAGCTGCAATATTCTTGTGATGTGATTGTTTATATTTAGAATGACATAAAATAGGTGGAATATATGGGTTGATATGTATGTCCAAACATTACTACAGACATCATATTGCTTTTCTCTCTCTCTCTATAGAAAAAAAAAATTAATTGTTCTGTTGGCAGATTGAGACAATTCCATTATGTTTACTTACACTTTGAACTTTCCCCCATAATAAAGACACAAGAGAAGTTTTACCAGTAACAGCTGACACTAGTTTGTTATTGGAATCTTCAAATAAAAACAATTGTTGCTTCCTATATTATAACCTGTTCTGACAACCTATGCTTGGTTAGTAGAAATATAGAAATATAAACAATACACACATACATATACAAACACACACACACGTGCACACACACACACACACACACACACACACATGCTTATTCTAAAATTAAAATGTATCAAGAGGAGTGAAATGAAATTAAAAACTACAGCAGCTCATTATTAACTCTGCCACAAATTATCACATTAATCTTACCAACAATTAACATCAATATTGACTTGCTAGAAATAACAACCAGATCTCCTTTAATTGATATCCTATTCTTAAGTAAGGAAGGAACGTGATGGATAGTATTGTCCCAGACATAACCCCACAAAAGTTGCTGAAGTACCTTTGAAAATACTTTTCTAAAATATAAGCAGTGATCAATATTAACCTTGGATTAAACAACTTAAATCTGTTTAAGGACATTGCATTAACTCCACCCCCATCCCCAACCACTATTAACAAACTGATCAAGAAATAGCAGCAGAATGTCCCTCAAGTCATATCTTACTGTCTCAAAAAAAAAAAAAAAAAAAAAATTGGATAATTAGTCATACACAATGTGTCTTAACAAAGACAAGATAGTCATGGCTGGAATGCCTTTGATCAAAAGTCTACTCAGTCAGAATTGACTTAGAACCAATGAACAAAAACAACAACAACAACAATAGGATTAACCCTTTTGTTACCAACCTGCCCAAGACTGCCTCTGTTTCTATGATAAAAACTTTCTGCATTAGTGATCAAAATTAAACTTTCCCATTGAAATTCCATGTTATCATCATCATCATCATCATCATCGTTTAACGTCTGTTTTCCATGCTAGCATGGGTTGGATGGTAGACCGGGGTCTGGGAAGCCAGGAGGTTGCGCCAGGCTCCAGTCTGATTTGGCAGTGTTTCTATGGCTGGATGCCCTTCCTAATGCCAACCACTCCAAAAGTGTAGTGGGTGCTTTTTATGTGCCACCAGCACAGGGGCCAGAGGAGGCTGGCAACGTCCATGATTGGTTGGAGCTTTTTACGTGTCACCGGCATGGACGGTACTTTTTACGTGCTAACATTAATTTATGTTACCAACTTAATAATGACAAAAACAGTTTATTAAATTCTTTATCATTTTCCAAAATGAATTGAAACAAATGCAGCATAGTTCAACAGAAGTATGGTAACAAAAACCATGATCAGTTTTGTGGACATCACACTTACTAGAAAGCTATACGTCACTAAAAATACTATGCAACACTATTACTGAGGAACTCTCCTGGTGACTTCACATCCAAAACATTACAAGGACTACACCAAAAAGATAGGTCTTCCTTTTGAGGCACAAAAAAGATTTCAACCCTCTACAACAGTGTTTCTCAACTGGGGTTCCGCAAAAGGTTATGAGAGGTTCCGTGAGAAAGAGTGAGATAAGCTAATTTCAGGATCGTAATATTACCATACATGCACAACATATCATTGGCAAGCTGGCAGATATGTTAGCAGGCCAGACAAAATGCTTAGTAGACGTTAAATGACGATGATGATGATGATGATATTTCATCTGTCTTTAGATACTAAGTTCAAATTCCACCAAGGTCAGCTTTGCCTTTCATCCTTTTGGGGTCAATATCCCTATGAAATTATCCATGCATTCTTTTATTTACCCATCTATTTTAAGTTTCATTCGTTTTCAATTGCTTGTATAGTACTTTATCTTTGCAATCTTTCATCCTACAAAAGTCTGACCCTCTTACTTCAAATAATAGCAGTTCTGTGGCATTTTTTACATGCCATGCTATGTTGTTTTCCTCTGCTCTAATGCTGTGTTCGCATCCAATCAGTCCTCTTCCCCTTCTTTTTCTTGGTACACACATTCTGTTTGCTTCACTTTTTGGGTGGAGTGACCCATATCTAGTTAGCAACTTCCTTGTCTTTCTGTCTAAGCTGTTTAGTTTGTCTAGTATCCATGCAATTACCCTGCTCCATATGTAAGGAGTGAAACCGCCCAGGTGTTGATAGCTTTGATCTTATTCCGTCCTTTTAATTATTATTATTATTATTACTATTATTATTATTATTATTACTATTATTATTATTATTATTATTATTATTATTATTATTATTATTATTTATGGATTTTGTATCTTTGTGGTACCAGTGCCGGTGGCACGTGGCACACAAGAAAACCATCCGAACGTGGCCGTAGACAGTACCGCATCGACTGGCCTCCGTGCTGTGGGCACGTAACAAACACCATCCGATCGTGGCCGTTTGCCAGCCTCATCTGGCACCTGTGTCGGTGGCACATAAAAACACCATCCGAGCGTGGCCGTCTGCCAGCCTCGTCTGGCACCTGTGTCGGTGGCACATAAAATCACCCACTACACTCTCGGAGTGGTTGGCGTTAGGAAGGGCATCCAGCTGTAGAAACACTGCCAGATCTGACTGGACTGGTGCAGCTTTCGGGCTCCCCAGACCCCAGTTGAACCGTCCAACCCATGCTAGCATGGAAAGCGGACGTTAAATGATGATGATGATGATGATGATTATTATTATTTCTTTTTTGGAGATTAGGCAGATATTATACTTAATTAGAAACTTTAAATAGAAGCAGTTCTAAGAACATTCATTTGGGAGTCTCAATCATGGTTTCTTGCTTGGAGAAGCCTCGAAACAAAAAAAATAAATGCTTGTAAAAATGTTATTAAGTGGGAGTCAATAAATACCAATTGTGTAATGAACAACAGAAAACATGTGACCACATGTCTCAGACTGTCTGGGTGTTGAGCTTGTCAGAATGTGCATGTGTGTGTGTGTGTGTGTGTGTGTGCATGTGTGTGTGTGTGTCTGTGGACACAGACATGATGAAATAAGAAGTTATATTTATAAAACAAACAATATGCAAACACTGCCAAATGAGAACAGGCAACATATGATGTAATCACTTACCAAAACAGAGAGCAATAATGCTATGCTCTCCTCTGCTCTTCCTCACCACCACCACCACCACCACCACCGCCACCGCCGCCACCGCCACCGCCGCCGCCGCCGCTGCAACCGCCGCCACCACCGCCGCCGCCACTGTTGCCGTCCCCACCATCACAACCGCCATTTAATGTCCACTTTTCCATGCTTGCCTAGGACAGATGGAATTTGTCGAGGCAGACTTTCTATAACTGGATGCCTTTCCTGTTACCAACCCATACCTATTTCCAAATAAGGTAATATCTATCCATGGCCGGATATGTTTCTCATGAAAGACTGGGAACAAGAAATCTTGCTTACATGATGCTGGCACTCGTGTACAATGTCTTGCGATATCAACATATACATACATACATTCATACATACATTACATACATACATTACATACATACATTACATACATACATACATACATACATATGTAAATGTGTATTATGTGTGTGTAAGTAACATCAACACTTTAAAGTAAAGATTGTTTGCCAACATAACATGGCAGTCCTGGTTTAGGACGAATGTTGCTGTACTTTAGCACCAGGAGACATCATCTCCAGTTGGCTATACGACACAATCTGTGTCCTTATATTTTCGAACAAGGGGGTCTATCATCCCCACTCTGCTCAAAACAATATCTGTGTATCGTGATTTCTGGTTTATTGTTTTGAGCTGAGTGGAGATGCTAGACTCCTTTGTTTGAAAATATAAGGACACAGATTGTGTTGTACAGTCAGCTGGAGATAATGTCTCCTGGGGCTAAATTATAGCAACATTAGTCCTAAACCAGGACTGCCATGTTGTGATGGCAAACAATCTTTATTACAAAGTACAGCTGCTGAATATCTCTTGTTGTGAGATTTACAAATAGTAATTTTCTAATCAACACTTTAATACGGAGTATTTCTCCATTATGGATCTTTGCAGAGCTAACAGCTGTTAGGAGCTGAAGTATTTTATGGCTGCAAAGAGAATGGTCAGTCTTTGTGATGCAAGTTTTTGCTATGTTGAGGATGTGAAGTGACTAGGAGAGAGAGATTTTTATTGATGGTCAGGGCTTTCACTTGTAGTGACCTTGTTGGTTCACACTATGTGCTGTTACTGGGGTTGATGTAATCAACTTATATCTCCATGCCTTGAAATTGATGGCCTTGGGCAAAAAATTTTAAATCAATATTTAAGATGAAATGTGAGGGCCTGATTGACACATTCGTTTGAGCATCAAATAAAATGCATTGATAAGATGGTGAACCAGTGGAACCATTAGCACACCAGGCATAATGCTTAGCAGAATTTTGTTCATCTTTACTTTCTGAATTCAAATTCTGCTAAGGCTGACTTTACCTTTCATCCTTTCAGGATCAATAAAGTAAGTACCATTTGAGCACTGGGGTGAATGAAATTCACTTACCTCTCCCCCAGGGTCATTGGTCCTGTGCCAAAATTTGAAATTAATGTTTAGGGCATGATGAGATGTCATAATGTAGTGATTATGTCTTTATGCTGTTGAAGTAGACAAGATTGACACCACTCTATTGGTATGTTTTCAAAGTGGTTGTTCATGAGTAAGTAGAGATTTAGCATGCAGTGGAGACAGTTGGGTGTAGAACGTTGGGGAAGAACAAAGGTTGGTATCATCTAAGTAGGAATGGATGTTGTTGGAGGTGACAGTATGGAAACAAAACCAAGCCCTGTAGCACATCAGAGTCGATAGAATGTGGGTCATAGAGTGCCATCAGCACATGTCCCAAAGAGGCAATCAATAGGAACTCATCACTGTCTTTCAATCTGTTTTCTAAAATGCATGAAAATTATTGTTTAAAGAAATCAATATAATTCCTGGAGAACTTAGAATGACATTAATACTTCCATCATCATCATCTAATAGAAAATTCTATTATGCTTTCTTAAGCCCCCCCCCCCCAGGTCATAAAATATTTTCACTATTTTAAAATTTCAAGAAAAATAAAAATTCAGTCCAAATTTAGGGATGGTTTTCAATAATGAAACCTGGATCAAAACTTTTAATATTTTTCCTTCTATTAGTAATCTCAGCATCATACAGCTGTTGAAGAGATGTTGAAGTGATACAACAATAACAGCATGAATAGCAGCAGCAGCAGTATTAGTAGTAGTAGTAGTAGTAGTAGTAGTAGTAGTAGTAGTAGTAGTAGTAGTAGGGAACTGCCTGTTATGTGAAGTGGTTTACCTGCTAAAAATAGCAGCTAAATCTCTCTGAAAGTAACACATATCATCTAATAGGCAGACTAGAAAATGTCCTAGTTGGGAAGGGCATAGATGGAATGCCTTTGATCATAGTCCTTTTTCTTTTTTTCTTTCCTTTTTGCTTACTGGGTGTGGAGGAAGAAGCTGTGACTAACAGCCTTTGCAGGCACTTTGAGGCATGTAGCACTGATACAAATGGTTTCTGTTGAACCATTGCTAGTCAACACCTTCAGAAAAGAGAAGAGCAGGGAGGTAGTTCTAAGGAGATGATATTCAAAGGACTGGGAAAGTCCTGTGAAGACTGGGAAATGGGACAAAACCACTGTCTAGTAGGGTGGAGTCAAAATAAAAGATTGTAGAAATTGAAAATACCTGAGAACTAAAATGTTGCTATATTTAATTATGAGAAAAATGCTAAATTTTCCTTTAGATCAGTCAAGAACATTTACTCCCTCAAACCCCACAAACTCCACTATTGTATAAAATTTACAAAATTTCCCCATTTTTGGAGTTTTGGGGGCTTGAGGGAATAAATGCCCTTGATTGATCTCAGCGAAAATTTAGCATTTTTCTAGTAATCAAATATAGCAACATTTTAGCCCTCAGACATTTTCAATTTTTACAATTTTTTATTTTCCCTCCACCCTGCTGTCTAGCTAAGTAAAGTCACTGTCTTCCGTACATACAGGCTTGTCCTTTCAGGTGCCTGTGCCACTTAAAAAGCATCTGTATCAGTGCTGTGTTAATGCAACCATGCCAGCGCTGTGTAAATACGCTCGTGTTGGTGACATGTAAAAAGCATCCACCACACTCTGCTAAGTGTTTGGTGTTAGGAAGGGCATCCAACCATAGAAACCCTAACCCCAACAGATAGCTGGCCAGCCTCATGCCAAACCATTCAGCCCATACCAGCATGGAAAGCAGATGTTAAACAATGATGAAAAGTGATCAGAAAAAGAGACTGGAGTGGGTTAAAAATTCCTGAGTAGATGTGGAAAAAGCCTATCCCAGACCAAGGAACAAAAGTCATTATAGTAGTGGTAGAAAAGTCAGAAAGAGGAAACAGAGGTTGGAGAATATCCGTGAATGACTTTATGTAGTTTAGAAGCACTGATCTACATGTGGGAGGAGCTCTAACCATTGCGGGCCACATCTGAGTTTTGTTGAATTCAGTAATTGCTGGTGAATGAAATGTTTCTTAGGATCTAAGGAGAAGGACCAGTTGTTGGGATGTAATCCTTGCTGTGTTATAGATGTGCTTTTACCAAGAGACAATTAAGGTGTGACAATGAAGTCAGGTATTTTAGAACTAATATGGAGGGTCTTGTAGCTTGTTGTTCATAATTAGGTGGTGCATGGCAAAATGGGTTTCCTTTTTTTTTTTTATATGAGTAATGTTTGTATTTTGTTGCTGTTGAAAGAGACGGGATTAGCATGTCCCCATTGGAGGAATCAATGCAGGTTTGAAGTGTGGTGTCTGGATTGTGAGAGGATGACACATGGATGGGGAAGATTAGAGAAGAATGAAAAGTCATATCATCTTCATAAAAAGAGGATTTGTTAGATCTGGTGGCAAAGTAGGTCACTGATATATGGGTGGGTGGGAGTACAAGGCTAAACTCTGGGGTATGCTGGAGGTGCTAGAGTGAAAAATAGAAAGATCTCTGTGATGTTGTGATTACTGATCTGAGAAAGAAGAATGGGTGATCTCTCAATTGGAGATCTGCATGCCAAACATGATCAAAAGAGATTAGAAAGTAAATTATTTAATTTGACCTGGTACAAGCCCAGTTTTGAAGCACTAAACAATATAATTGACTCCAATAACATCGCTTGTAATTTACTTACCAAAATCTTCCCACACATTCACTAAGAGATAAAAGAAGCCAAGTTGATCTAAGCAGGATTTTACATGAAAAGTATGAGTAGAGTTAGTGATGACAAGTAATTGATTGACATTAATAAATCACTGGTATTTATTTATTTTATCAACTTTGAAAGGATAAACAAAAAAGTTGGCTGCAGCTGAATTTAAATACAAAATAAACTGAAACAAATTTGGTGGTGGTGGTGGTGGTGGTGGAGAGAGGGTAGGTCGATTACCTCATCTCCAGTGTTCAACCCGGAAGGATAAAAGGCAAAGTCAACCTCTGTGGTATTTGATCTCAGAACATGAAGACAGTCAAAAATGCTGCCATCCATTTTGCCCACCGTGCTAACGATTTTCTCAGCTCACAACCTTAAAAATAAACTGAAATATTACCAAATAATACATGCACTTTAGTTCAGTGTTTGGCTATTTCTGCCATTCCACAAAAGTTACTTTTTATCTTTTACTCATTTCAGTCATTGAACTGTGGCCATGCTGGGGCATCATCCTGAAGGGTTTTAGCCAAACAAATGGAACCCTATACTTATCTTTTAAGTCTGGTACTTACTCGATAACTTTTTCTTCTTTCTTTTTTTTTTTTTTTTGCTAAATTACAGGAATGTAATCAAACACTGGATGTCATGCAGTGCGGAGAGGGGGGGGGGAACAACACAAACATACACACATTCAATTCAGTCATTTGACTGTGGCCATTCTGGAGCAAATCGACCCCAGGACTTATTCTTTGTAAGCCTTGTACTTATTCTATTGGTCTCTTTTGCCAAACTACTAAGTTACAGGGACATAAACACAACATACATACATGCATACACATATATACATACATACATATATATATAATATATATATATATATATATATATATATATATATATATATATATACATGATGGGTTTCTTTCAGTTTCCATCTACCAAATTCACTCACAAGGCTTTGGTCAGCCGAAGGCTAAACTAGACAACACTTGCCCAAGATGCAACGCAGTGGGATTGAACCCAGAACCATGTGGCTGGGAAGCAAACTTCTTACCACACAGCCACTCCTGTGCCTATGTGCTATGCAGTGAGGCTGAGCCTGGAACCATGAGGTTGGTAACCATGTGGAGGGTGAGTTAAAAAGTAATGTCATTTTGTTTAGGCCAGGTATAATTACCAACACAGGAACATGTATCATACATCAAAATGAAGCTGGTCCTTTGTGGATCACATCCCTACTTCTCAACATAGTCACTGTTTCTCTCAATAGCAATATTCCACCTTCGAATGAGAGCATGCATCCCTGCCCCGTAAAATTCTGTTGACTGTTCTTTGAGTCACTTCTTCACTACAGTTTTCACTTCCTTGTCACTGGAATAATGTTTGCCTCTCAAACCCTCTTTCATGGGGCTGAAGAGATGATAGTCTGAAGGCACTAAATCTGGTAAGTGCAGGCAATGACCCTGTCAGATTTGCATTTAGTATTCAGCTCTCTTGGTACCCAACGGGCACACACTTTTGAAAAACCAAGTGATTTGACAATGTTGTAAGCACTTCCATGGCTCGCACATATTGCCGACAACAATAGCTTACAACAGGATGAAAAGTGCTGCTTGGAGCACTTTGCCTTTTTTTGGTTTTCAATCCTCACAGGACAAGACCATTGAGAAAAACATTGGACCACAATATATTACATTGTGGTTGCATTGTGTACTTGACCTCAGCCACTTGAATACATTATATTATATAGTAGATCACATCACCACAAATGTTGGTGGTACTACAACCACCACCACCACCACCACTTGATGATTATAAAACTGCTGGGTAATACTTAGAATATACAGGACTGCAATATCCCAAGGCTGACAGATCTCAATCTAAATCTATAAAACTTGACTGCCACAACAAAATCCACCATCAACAACAAAAACAACAACAAAAACAAAAACAACAACAACCACAAGTACATCAGTTAATTGTTTTTCATTCTCCCCCAGCCTCTCTCTCTCTTTTGCTATCATTGTTTAATTAAGGTATTAATACCTAATTTTAAATATCATTGTGGATTATAGCCTTTATATTTCTATGTTGTTACTAAGATAGTCATTCTCTGCTATAAACACACATGACTGCTGCAAACCAGTCGGTAGTAAGTAAGTTTTAATGCCTCCGACTCCATGACATAATTTCAATTTATGGTCAAAATCATTTCACTGTAATCATTTTGCAAAATGTCACACAAACACATTCTACACGGTACAAGTACACAAATCCCTTGAAGACATAATGAATAACAGCCTGTTAATGGTTTCACCTGATTATGAAAAAAAAACAACTTAGAAACTAGTGACTTTTTATCACATTTCTATTAGATAAATAAGTATTATTGATTGATTGATTGATCACCTATATCAGGTTCAGATTTAACACATCTAGAAATCTCAAGCCAATAGTTTTATTTGATTTTGAGGCCAATAACATATTGGTCTCAAATTTTGGCACAAGGCCAGCAATTTCAGGTGGGTAGGTCAGTTGGTTACTTCAACCCCAGGGCACAAGTGATACTTAATTTGTCAATTCCGAAAAGATGAAAGGCAAAGTTGTCCTCGGTGGAATTTGAACTCAGAACATAAAGGATGGGCAAAATTCCACCAAGTATTTTACATCATCATCATCATCATCGTTTAACGTCCGTTTTCCATGCTGGCATGGGTAGGACAGTTTGACTGAGGTCTGGAAAGCTAGGAGGTTGCACCTGGCTCCAATCTGATCTGGCAATGTTTCTACAGCTGAATGCTCTTCCTAACACCAACCATCAGGAGCCTGTCAGGCGCTCCTCACACCGATCACATTCAGATAGGGCTTTTACATGCCACTGGCAGGGGAGCCCAGTCAGGGGGTATCGGCATCGGCTACATTTGGATGGTGCTTTTTATGCACCACCAGCACAGGAGCCAGTCAGGTGGGCCCGGCATCGATCATGTTTGGATAGTGCTTTTTACGTGCCACTGGCACAGGAGCCAGTCAGTGGGTACTGGCATCAGTCACGTTTGGATGAAGCTTTTTACATGCCACTGGCACAGGAGCCAGTCAGGACGAACTGGCCACAGCTACGATATTACTCGGCTTGCTAACAATTCTGTCAGCTCACCACCTTAAAGTGTACACATTATTGAGAATACTAAGTATGACATCCAAATGGCCTTTCTCAAACTTAATTTCATATTCTTTTATTCTTTTATTTGTTTCAGTCATTTGACTGTGACCATGCTGGAGCACCGGCTTTAGTCAAACAAATCGACCCCAGGACTTATTCTTTGTAAGCCTAGTAATTATTCTATCAATCTCTTTTGCCAAACCGCTAAGTTACAGGGATGTAAACACACCAACATCAGTTGTCAAGCGATGGTGGGAGGACAAACAGACACACACATATACATATATATGTACTATGAGCTTCTTTCAGTTTCCATCTACCAGATTCACTCACAAGGCCACCAGTACAGGAGCCAGTCAGGCAGGCCTGGCATCGATCATGTTCAGATAGTACTTTTTATGTGCCACCGGCACGGGGGCCAGTCAGGGGTTACTGGCATCAGCCATGTTTGGATGGTGCTTTTTATGTGCCACCAGCATGGGAGACAGTAGAAGACACTTGCCTGCGGTGCCACACAGTGGGACTGAACCTGGAACCATATGGTTCGTAAGCAAGCTACTTACCACACAGCCACTCCTGCACCTATTGTCATTGATTGCTTTTTTATTTTTTAAAATTACTTTTAAAATTATAGTTTATTTAAATCGAAATCGATCAACATCAATGGAAATTGCAGATGTGATACCAGTGCCGGTGGTACGTAAGAGAACCATCCGAACGTGGCCGTTGCCAGCGCTGCCCCAACTGGTCTCGTGCTGGTGGCACGTAAAAAGCACCATCCGATCGTGGCCATTTGCCAGCCTCGTCTGGCACCTGTGCCGGTTGCACATAAAAAGCACCCACTACACTTACGGAGTGGTTGGTGTTAGGAAGGGTATCCAGCTGTAGAAACATTGCCAGATCAGACTGGGCCTGGTGCAGCCTTCTGGTTTCCCAGACCCCGGTTGAACCATCCAACCCATGCCAGCATGGAAAGCGGACGCTAAACGATGATGATGATGATGATGATTTATTTATTTTTTGCAGTGAAACTTTGTTAAGTAATCCCTTTTTTTCCTGCTGTATGACATTTATTGTATTTATACACATGAATACAGAGGTAGGTATGACTGTGTAGTAAGAAGCTTGCTTCCCAATCCCTATAACCCTGGGTTGACCAAAGCCCATCATATACAACACACACACACACACACACACACATATGTGTGTGTGTTTGTGAGTGTGTGTGGATGTTTGTTTCTCATCGTCTTGATATTGTGTGATAGTTGTAAAATTGTTATCCCTATCATACAAGCATTGTCATTCATTTCCAATATTCTGTGAGAACATAATGTGGCTATGGAGAAATATTACCTGGCCTGGAAACAGGTGAGGGTTGGAAACAGAAAGTGCATCTGGGTGTAGAAAATCTGCCTCAATAAACCCTAATTTCATGCAAGCATGAACAGGTGAACATTTAAAACGACGTGATGATGATGTGTGTGTATATATATGTATATGTATATGTAGTATATATATATATATATATATATATATATATATATATATATATATATACATATATAGATATATATATGTGTATATATGTATATGTATATATATATGTATATATATATATATACACACATATATATATCATCATCATCATATATATATATGTGTTATATATATATATAATATATATATATATATATATAATATATATTATATATATATATATATATATATACATATGATGATGATGATGATGATGATGATGATATATATATATGTATATATATATATAATATACATATATATATATATATATATATATATACACATCATCATCATTGTTTAACGTCCGTTCTCCATGCTAGCATGGGTTGGACGGTTCGACCAGGGTTCTGGGAAGCCAGAAGGCTGCACCAGGCTCCAGTCTAATCTATATATGATGATGATGATATATATATGTGTATATATATATATATATATATTATATATAATATATATATTACATATATATATATATATATATATATATATATATATAATTAATTAAAAAAATAGAAAAAAAGACAACAACAAAAATCAGCAACGTAAGGATTAATACATGCAAAGACACCCAGGGAAGGAAAGAAAGGGTGTTTTGGTGTTTTGAGCAAAGCTCTCCTTCAGAAATGGGGGGGGGGGGGGAATGACCAAGAGTCCACATGTAACTACATGTGGATTGTTGGCGATTTTTTTCCCTTCTTCTTTTTCTTTGGGACTTTCCTATATCTCCTGTTTCCAAAGAAGAGGTTTGCTTGAAATGTAAAACAACTTCTCTTTTCCTTCCTTGAGTGTTTTATTAATACTTTGCATGTACCACGTCCTTGCAGTGTTGTTTTTTCTTGTCTTTTTCCTCTGTTTTTTTTTATTAACTTTTTTCCACATGCTCACACAGACCTTCATCCTTCAGTCTGGTTTTGGAGTACCTAATTCATGGAATTCTTTCTACCATCAGATTACATTACCTTATCCATTTGGAATATGCCATATATATATCTATATATCTATATCTATCTATCTATCTATCTATCTCTCTATCTCTCTCTATATATATATATATATATATTCCCTGTAAGTTTGGAATAATATTCCCTCATATTATTATTATTATTATTACTATATATATATATACATATACATATATATAAATATTTATAAACATACACGTGTATTTATTCATATAGCACTTATGTAATTTCTTGGATGTTTTTATGTGACTGGAATATTCTAGACCAGTGGTTCTCAACTAGTAGGGGTCCATATAAGATTTTTGGAGGTCCATGCAATCTAGATAGTAAGCTGAGGATCTACAGTAGTATTTTAGGGGTCCATGAAAAACTTTGATTTAAATGTATCTATTGCAAGAAGCAACTAGGTTTCTTTCTTTAATGTTTTACACCTTTCACAAGTGAATGTGTAAAGAAGTATCCATAAAACAATCTTTTAAACATCAAATGGCAATGGGGTCCACCACAATAAAATAGCAAACAATGGAGTCTATAGATAAAAATAAGTTAGAATCACTGTTCTAGACAATTGGAATATAACCTGTCATATATTTGTTTTCATTCGTTTGCCTCACCTGATGTTCTTGTCAATGTGTTTTTGACAGTTCTTGACACTGTCTTTGACAGTTCTTGACACTGTCTTTGACAGTTCTTGACACTGTGTCTTTGACAGTTCTTGACACTGTGTTTTGACAGTTCTTGTCACTGTGTTTTGACAGTTCTTGTCACTGTGTTTTGACAGTTCTTGTCACAGTGTTTTGACAGTTCTTGACACTGTGTTTTGACAGTTCTTGACACTAATATAAAATATTTCATTTTATTTAAAGTTATCCAAAAGAAGAGGGACAGACTGCTTAACCTTATCTGGCTTTCCCAGATTTATGAGATTAATGTGGCTGGTGTTTAGTCCAAATATCTGTGGATTAAAATCTTTAAAAAATACTGAGGGGGTTACAAAGGGCTCTCAGACTATTGGGTAGGGATAAAATATTTTGTAGGAGATGAGACTGAATATGCGTAACAGGAGAAAAAGCAAATGCATTTGATGGGACTAATATGAAGTTTGAAAATTACTATTTTTAAATCTTACAATGAGAGATATTCAGCAACAATACTTTAGAGTTAAGATTGTTTGCCAACACAACATGGCAGTCCTGGTTTAGGATGAATGTTGCTGTAATTTAGCCCCAGGAGACATCATCTCCAGCTGGCTATATGACATGATCTGTGTCCTTATATTTTCAAACACAGAACTCAGGGAAGCAGAAGCCATTATAGAATGGACAGCAGAGTAAAAGAACTGTTATAGTATGTCTGTTTGCTAGAGGTTGCTTTCTGTTGGTGCATAAATTTTTGCCAGCCAACAGGATGACATTTAGTCCAGGATATCTGCATGTATACCATGAGCAACAGTAGCACTCAAATGCTGTACCTAAACTTTGAAGAGAGTTAGTGACTGATCAGACCTGAGGTATTTATTTTGAGAAGAGAAAGCCAAGGCTTTTGGGTGCAGTTTGGTAGTCATGCGTATAAGGTTAACACGAGAAACTGCACAGGTTACAAAGCTAACCTTTCCAGTGAGTCTAAGAGCTTTAGCTTTGTGTTGATGTGAGAAGGTGAGCATGTAACTGTGTTTTCTTTGAATATATCTTTTATCTTTTACCTTCTACCTGTTTCAGTAATCAGACTGTGGCCATGCTGGGACACTACCTTGAATTTTTAGTCGAATGAATTGACCCCAGCACTTATTTTTTAAGCCTGGTATTTATTCTATTGGTCTCTTTTGCAAAACTGCTAAGTTATGGGGACATAAACACACCAACACTGGTTGTCACGTGGTGATGGGGGGACAAACAAGACACACACATAGATATATATATGCATATATATAAGTTTCCGCCTTCCAAATTCACTCACAAGGCTTTGGTCAGCCCAAGGCTATAGTAGAAGACACTTGTCCAAGGTGCCATGCAGTTGGACTGAACCCAGGTCCACATGGTTGGGTAGCAAGCTTCTTACCACATAGCCACTGCTGTGCCTGTATATATATTTTCATTGTGCTCTCTGCTAGAGATTAGGTTTTTGTCTCCTACTGAAGGATTCCCTTCAAGGTCTCATTTCATGTTTACATAGCATTTGGATTATGTCTGTCTAAGCAGAGGGTTAAGGAGTGGAAAGTAGTAACCAGCAGTGTGAGTATTGTAGAGTTAGATACAATGGTAAGTGGATTGTTAATGTTCAGAATGATGATGAGAAAATGTAACAGATCCTTGGAATACACCAGAGTTAATAGAATGTCAGTCAGAGAATGTCTCGTTTAACAGGAAGAGTTTGATTCAAGAAATGACTAACAGAGGTCAAAGGCAGGAAACTTAGCTGGAAGATTCAAAATCTTTGTCAATGTCAAGTGCAAGGGACCGTTTGTGAAATGAAAATCAAGTTCTCAGTGGATCTAATTCAAAGAATGGAGTACTGCTAGCTGTAGACAAGAGAGAATAATTGAAAATCTTGAAGATGAGAGAGAATGATTGAAAGCTGTTCCCATGCAGGAAATGAGTCCAACATGTCAATTGTTGGAAGTGTCAGATAAATTAATATTTTGGTGATGAATTATAAGATGAGAGAAGTTCCTAACCTGAAGTCCTCACTCGTAGTATTGGGGTCTGTGAGCTGTGTTCAAAATTTTAAAAGGCTGCAATGTTAAATATTTAATGAATCCATTGCATATATTTATTCAGTTAGATTACAATCAAGAGATTAAAATAGGACAATTTGGTCGTCAGTTAATAAAATTGGCTTATTGGATAGATAAGCCTTTCTAAAACCTAGTCCATGGGGATATTTGTTTAAATCAAAGGAGTCCTTGGCAGTGAAATGGTTGGGAACCATTGTACTGAGGCAGGTTCCCAAAGACTGAGATATAATGAGAGGGAGGGGGGATAGAGGGAGGGAGGTAGAGAGAGAGAGAGAAAGGGGAGAGTGGGAGGGAGGGACATGAAAGTGTTTCACAAGTATAGGAATTAGTTGTGGAGTGTATTGTTTGTAGGTGGTGGAACAGATGGCTTGTGGGTTGTAGAAATCAATGCTTTTTTTTTTACATACTCAACTGTAACTGGAGTAGCAAGACAATGGGTGAGTGGAGGACAGTCTGAGTGGAGTTTTGCGAGAGAGTGAAATGAGGAGTTAAATGCAAAATGGGAAGCAAATGCTGAGGTTTCTTTTTAAGAGTATTTTTAGTAGAGCTATTTTGTTTGAGAAGTAATAAATAGGAGGATTGTATGAAGTTGGGTGAGAACAATTTTACAAGGAATCAGAAGGCTTTATTGCAATAAAGCACAAAAGCATTCTTTGCTTTTCTGGTGGTGGTGGTGGTGTGCAACTCTCACCAGATGTTGCAGTAAGTGGTATTCTTTGCCAATTCTGCTGTAACGCAATTTTGGGTAAATAATTTGGGAGTTTAGGGGTTTATGGAATTTTGAAGAATGTAACTCTTTATAGGCACACTTTTTTAGTGCTTAAATCACAAAGTGTACATCTTAAAAGCAAGAAGCAGGGAATCCCTTATCCAAAACTCACAGAACTGAAATTATTGTGGATTTTCAGAGTATTTATGTGTTTGCTTCTATAAAATAGGACAGCTTGGCAATCAGACCTAGGTCTAAAAAAACAAAAAAAATCCATAGCCATGGCTTATAGGTGCAGGCTTGGCTGTGTGGCAAGAGGCTTGCTTCCCAACCACATGGCTCCGGGTCCATTCCCACTGTATGGCACCTTAGGTAAGTGACTTCTCCTATAGCTTCTAGAACGCCTTATGAGTGGATTTGGTTAAACAGAAACAGAAAGAAGTCCATTGTATATGTGTATGAATATGCATGTGCATATGTGTCTGTGTATGCCTGTGTGTGTATATGTATTTGTGTCTGTGTTTGTCCCCATCACCACTTGACAACTGGTGTTGGTGTGTTTATGTCCCTATAACTTAGCAGTTCAGAAAAAAGAGACTGACAGAATAAGTACTAGGCTTGAAAAAAAAATGTCCTGTGGTTGATTCAATTGGCCATAATTTCTTCAAGGTGGTGCTCCAGCATGGCTGCAGTCTAATGAGTGAAACAAGTAAAAGGTAAAAGTTTACATTTTATAAAAGAGCTGATATATACACACTGAATATAGTTTTTCATATAAATATTTAATGATTTTAATAATTTTTATGCATAATGGTTTCAGATGTTGGCTCAAGGCCCAGAGAGGGAGTAAATCAATTACATTGCCTAGTATACAACTGGTACTCATTTTATCAACCTGGAAAGGATGAAAGGTAAAGTCGAATCAGTGGAATTTGAACTCAGAACATACACTAAGCATTTTGCCTGGTCTGCTAACGATTCTGTTAGCTCACTTGACATCATTATATGATAATACTATCAGAAAGGTAAGATATCAGTCTCCACCTGCAATGTCCTGTTTTGACATTAGCTGTTTAGTCATTACCATTAACCTTTAAATATTTAATTCTGTGCCTTTTCATAAATGTTTCTAATTAACCTGTTGAATATTTAGAGCTACCTTTGATATTCAATTCCTCTTACATTATGTACATTTGATGGATATTTCTCCTCATCTTGTTTGTTGTTAACATGTTTCAACTGATATACCCTCCAGCCTTCATCAGGTGTCTTGGGGAAATTTCAAACCTGGGTTTTCATTCCTAAGGGATTTTTCGATGTTATTATTATTATTATTGTTATTCAGGTCACTGCCTGGAATCAAACTTGGAATCTTGGGGTTAGTAGCCCATGCTTTTAACCACAATGCCATATGCCCACAGCCATATGGCGTAGTGGTTTGAAATTTCTCCAAGACACCTGATGAAGGCTGGAGGGTATATCAGCCGAAATGTTGTGTTAACAGCAAACAAGATGAGGACAAATATCCATCAAATGTAAATAATGTACATAATTCCTCATCTCTTAAATATAGAACAGTATTATTCAATTCTTCTTGATAGATTTTTTTTATTGTTTCATGAGCAGCATTCTATCAAATGGCATGCGTTCACCCTACACCAACAAATCCACTCCACCCAATACATAATCAAGATCTTCATTTTCTTTCCTCCAGAAACTTAAACAGTTTGTCCTCTAGTTTCTTCAGGTTTTAGATAGTCATTGTTCTAATACCAAATTCCTCAAATGCTTCACACTTATGCAACTGTTAAGTTCTCTTCTATTGATTTCACTTTCTGTGTTATAAATAAGCATAAATGTTTTCTCTTTTTCTTTCCACTATTATCCATAAGGGTATCTCCTGACCATTTCCAACAATATCTTCACACCACAGAGCATAAAACAGGCAGTAACACAATGACCAAAGTTGTTACTGTGGTGACTGCTGACAACAAATTACAACCGACTGGCCAACTCACTTGAGCTGAGTGGTGGTGGTGGTGGTGGTGGGGGGGGGGACCCAATCCAGGATAGATGTGGTCTTGTGTCATAACAGCTTGCAACAGCAGTACTTTATGGAATCTTCCGAGCACTTTGTGCAAGTTACCCTTTGTGGCATATCATGCCAGCATTCAAATAACAATGCCACGAAGCATTTTTCTGGGCATACTAACGATTCTGCCAGCTCATTGCATTAATAATAATAATATAATAATAATAATAATAATAATAATAATAATAATAAAAATAATAATAATAATAATAATAAAAGACCTACTCATTGAAATTGAGAAAATGTGGCATCTCAAGGCGGTTACAATACCAGTGATCGTAGGAGCACTAGGAATGATCAAGAGGGAACCGAAATTATATGAGAATGATCCCTGGCTTACCATCCCTGCAAGAAGTGCAAAAGATTGTCTTAACTGGTACATCACACATATTGAGAAGAGCATTGTCGATGTGAGAACTGTTGCTGCTCATGTATTTTAATTTAACTAAAAAAAAAAAAAAAAATGAACGATCTACTGAGTTTGGTTTAATGGCCTACCATTGTATACTATGAGTTTCTTTGCCCTAGGAGTCGGGAAGACACTCGGCAAGAAATGGAAGCAAATTTGAAAGAAGAAAAAAAAAGTAATAATAATAATAATAATAGGACAGTGCTGTGCTTGGAAACTTTGTAAAAGGCAATACAGTAGACAATTACGGGCCAGTATTCTGCTTGCCAGTTATGTGGAAATTATTGACTGGAATAGTCGCAGAGTCGATGTACAGACATCTGGAAAAAAAATGGAGTCTCACCACATGAGCAGAAGGGTTGCAAGCATAAGTGCAGAGGTACCAAGTATCAACTCCTGATAGACAAAACTATACTTAGAGACTGCAAAAGAGGGAAAACTAAATTAGCCATGTCATGGATCAATTATCGTAAAGCATACGATAGTTGTTATTCATGGATGACCTCAAACTTTACGGTAAAGATGAAGCCCAAGTCAGTTCCCTCGTTGATATGGCGTATACTTCTCAGAATGGAGTTCAGACTGAGAAAGTGTGGTGTGTTAGTCTTGAAGAGAAGCAAAATCAAATGTATGGACAGGCTATCGATACTGTTGAGTTATGAAGCAGATAGAAGAGACAGGCAATAAGTACTTGGGGATTTTGGAAATGGATAAATTGATAGAGAAAGAAATAACAGAAAAATTAAAGGTGGAGTACCTGCTCAGACTGAGACTGATCCTTAAGACAAAATTAAACGGACAGAATAAGATTGAAGCTATCAACACCTGGGCAGTTTCACTCCTTAGTATGGAGCAGGGGGTAATCACAGGGAGAGTAGACGAACTAAACAACTTAGACAGAAAGACAAGGAAGTTGCTGACTAGATATGAGGTACTCCACCCAAAAAGTGACACAGACAGACTATATGTAGCAAGAAAAAAGAGGGGGAAGAGAACTGATTGAATGCGAACACAGCATTAGAGCAGAAAAAAACAATATAGCATGGTATGTAAAAAATGCCATAGAACCACTATTATTAGAAGTAAGAAGGTCAGGCTTGTGTAGGATGAAAGATTGCAAAGATAAAGCACTATACAAGAAATTGAAAATGAATGAAACTGAAAATCGGTTGATAAAGAAAAGAATGCATGGACAATTTCATAGGATGTTTAAAATAAGACAGACAGAGAAAAAAGATGGGTGTAGATGACTAAAAGTGATTCAAAACCAGAAACGGAGGCTCTAATCTGTGCTGCCCAAGAGCAAGCACTAAGAACAAACTACATAAAATACAGAGCAGACAACACATCTGAAAGTGATAACTGCAGAATTTGTGGACAAAATAGTGAAACCATATGGCATATTACCAGCCAATGTACACCATTAGCCCAGAAGGAATATAAGAGACACCACGACAATATAGCAAAGCTTGTCCATTGGACACTTTGCAACAATTATGGTCTTGACAGAGAAAGAAATTGTTACGATCATAAAGCTGAAGGCATCATACAAATGATAATGCAAAGATCCTATGGAATTTTATGATTCAGTGCGACCATGAGATAGAGAATAGGAAGCCAGGCATAGTCTTAATTGAGAAAGAAAACAAACCATGCTGGATCATAGATATAGCATGCCCAGCTGACAACAAGGTATGCGATAAGGAAGAAAGAAAAGTTGAGAGATATGACAGGTTAGCTTGGGAAGTTAAGCAGTTGTGGTCGATGAAAAAAAGGTGGTAGTAGTACCAATAATTGTTGGAACCCTAGGAACAGTGAGTAAAAATCTTGAGAAGTACATGGAACAAATGGGGGCTGCAATAAGGGTGGAACAATTGCAGAAAACAGCACTGCTTGGAACCGCTCAAATACTCCAGAAGGTGCTCAAAAAATTAGAGGTGTCACCTTAGTTCCCTGGTAGTGAACAGCTGACACCATAGTACACCTCCAGCATTAGAAGCTGTGCAAAGGCAATAATAATGATAATAATAATAATCCTTTCTGCTGTAGGCACAAGGCCTGAAATTTTGGGGGAGGAGACTAGTTGATTGCATCAATCTCAGTGTTTCACTGGTACTTAATTTAATGACCCCAAAAGAATGAAAGGTAAAGTTGTCCTTGGTGGTATTTGAACTCAGAATGTGCAGTCAGAGGAAATGCCGCTAAGTATTTCACTCAGTGTGCTAACGGTTCTGCCAGCTCGCCACCTTCAATAATAGTAGTAATAACGATAATAATAATAAAAAATAATAATAATAATAATAATAATAATAATAATAATAATAATAATAATAATACCAAACCTAATTCAAACCAACAACAATAACAATAGTTATAATAGTAATAATAATAATAATAATAATAATAATTAATAATGGTTTTAAATTTTACCACAAGGGGTAGCAATTTTGGGAAGTTGATAAATCGAGTACATCTGGTACTTATTTTATCGACCCCAAAAGGATGAAAGGCAAAGTCGACCTCGGTGGAATTTGAACTCAGAACAAGAAGATAGATGAAATACCACTAAACATTTCGCCTGGCATGCTAATGTTTCTGCCAGTTCGCTGCCTTTAATAATAATAATGATAATAATAATGATAATGATGATGATGATGATGATGATGATGATGATGATGCGACCAAGTTAATTCAAAACAATAATAATTAATAATAAGGAAATAAACGTTATTTTATTATTGACTGTAATCTCTCCTCTAAAAAGAAAGGGTCATCCACCTGGCTTATATGAAGTTCCTCACCAACATACTCCAATTTTCGCTGCCCAGATGTACCCTCTCTTTTTACTGATTTCTTTTTGGTGGTGGGAAACCTCTGCACCCCAGAGCCAGCTGGTTGTGTCCATTCTCTACTCAAGTACACTTGTCTTTCTTCTTCTTCACATCACACATACTATCTTTCCATTCTAAGCCTCACCACTAATCACTGTGTCCACTCTTTAGTCCTCATGAATCCTCTTCCTGCTCCTTTTTGCACCCATCAACTCAAGCCATTCAAGAGGAGTATTAGTTGTATAAAATTCAGCAGTTGCAGAGGACCTTTATAAATCATGGGCCACTGATCCTTATTCCAAACCAAACAAACTAAACCGTTAAAGTAGAAATAAATAAATAATCATGTTAGAGAATTATTTTAAGAAAATAATTAACAGCTGTAATTATGTCTGAAATATCTTTCAATCTTATTTTATTTTTGTCTGCTTTGTTATTTTCCTTAATGAATTCTTTCTAATGAACCTTTTAACAATTAAGAAACTAATTTCTCAACTAGTTTATAAGATAGTGCATAGACTTTTTTGGAATTGCAAAAGTAAATTTAAATGAAAGGACAACTGTAGATATTTCTTTATGAAAGTTTAAATGCTCCTGACATTCTGCTCAAAGGTCAACCTAAGATCATTAAACACATTGAATATATATATTACGGTGGCATGTAAAAAGCACCATCCATCCGTGGCCGTCTGCCAGCTCCATCTGGCACCTGTGCGGGTGGCACGTAAAAAGCACCCACTACACTCACGGAGTGGTTGGCGTTAGGAAGGGCATCCAGCCGTAGAAACACTGCCAGATCAGACTGGGCCTGATGCAGCCTTCTAGCTTCCCAGACCCCAGTTGAACCGTCCAACCCATGCTAGCATGGAAAGCGGACGCTAAATGATGATGATGATGATGATGATATATGTACAATTCTTGTAGAGTTGTGGTAGCTTAATTTCAGGTCAACTGTAATTAAGACGACTTAAGATAAAGGGGAATCCAGCTGTGATCCTGTCTCTATATTAGTCTATAATATCTAATGTGGCCTGCAAGACAGCAAGCTGGCAGAATCATTAACATGCCAGGCAAAATGCTTAGCAGCATTTCATCTGACTTCGCATTCTGAGTTCAAATTCTGCCAAGGTCAACTTTGCCTTTCATCCTTTGAGGGTAAACGAAATAAGTACCAGTTGAGCATTGGTGTCTGTATAATCATCTTAACCCCTGCCCTGAACTTGTGGTCCTGTGCCAAAATTTGAACCAATATCTAACGTGTACTGTCCTTACTTAAGACAGCAGAATGTCATTTGAGAGAAACTTGGCTGTTTTTCTAGCAGGTCGAATGATTTAATAACGGCTCCTTTTTTTTGACTTATAGTTTAGATGAAAATGATTGCCTCTGGGTCCAATTTTCTGAAACCTTATACTATTGTACTATTGTTAGTATTTCCTATATTAAGCTTATAAAAACATAACTGAGGAAACCACAATATCTATGCTGAATTACCTAATTTCAACTTTCTCAAGACAAAGCTTTGTATTATTCTAAGAAATTTCAACATGTCTCAGAAATTGATACTACAAAAAGAACAACTATACAATTCTGACAATAGTCTAAGATTCACATCCTAGCACTTAACTTTCTATTCGGTGAAGGTGACATATGCTGATATTAGTTATAAAAATTTAACAGTATCAGGCTTTGTGCTTTATAATAATGGTGTATCTCTATTTCTTCATTTTTATATTGAAAATATAAGCGGTATTAATAAGTATTTTCTTTCTTCTCTCTTAGAGTCCAATTTCATAAAATCTTCATTTGTAAAACCAGGCCCAAAAGATATAGTCTCCCAAAATGACAGGTTTTCTGTTGTTGGCGGAGCAATGGAATAGCAAAATATGATAACTGGTTAAATGTAAAATGTGTCAGTTTAGCTAATAAGCATGGGAGTTTAATCTCTTGATCAAATTCTGATAAAAGTCTTTGGTTTAAGCAGAACAACTAACTGACATCACAAGTAGAAAAGTAACAAATAAGAGAATATTCCTGGTATGGGAAATAGAATGGCAAAAATCTCTTTAATAAGGAGTTCAGTTTAAAATTCCAAGAGTCCCCATATACAACAAAGTACTTAAAGAAGGTAAGAGGGAACACTGTCATAATGAAGATTTTGTGACCATAACAGCTTAAATGAGGACACTATTTGCAGGTGTGAACAAAATAAACTAACTGATACCTTGGGTTAATAAAGTTGAAATTCTTTTCTGTAGGGGATGCTTAGGGGACAGGTTACGACTTGTCATTATAAATGGTGTGACTTATTGAAGTTCTGTTGTTGATGTTTGGTGCCAGGTCACCCAAGATCAAGGAGACCTATTTTCCAAGACATCCCATATAACATAAGACTAAATTGTTTGATGTGTCTTTAATTTTTTTTAAAGATTTTAGGGGCATGATTTGAAAGAGAGAGAGAGAGTGCGTGTGTGTGAGGGAGAGAGAGAGGGAGAGTATGTGTTGGTTACTATTTCTAGCAGAATGGGTTCCTTTGTTGGCTGTACTGCAGAAAATGTTTTTTTCTCCGTTATTTGCTCTTCCTACAATTAGTCGTGTGACCATGAGGTTTGAATGGAACCTATTTTCAGTTGGCATATTAAGTAAACAGGCTTTTGTATTTTCCTCATGGCCACAACATAATGGCTTCAGCTGTAAGCTTTGAACTTATTCATTTTCCACTACCAGCTACTCAACATGAAGTAGGACTGAGAACAACGATAGCAAAATATGGTGGCAAAAATAGCTGTGTGAGGAAAAAATAAAAATGATAATAATAGTAAGTTTTTTAATATCAAATGTTTTATATATTTACACGCATACTACAAATATATATTCATATCTATCTATCTATATCGATATATATATATAAATATACATACATATATATATGTATACACACACATATATATGTATACATACATATATATATATATATATATTATACATATATATATGTATACATATATGTATATATATATATACACACATATATATAGTATTATATACACACACACACATATATATATATATATATATAGACAAATATATATATTTATATAATATAATATATATATACATATATATATATATATGCATATATACATACATGCATACTAGTCATATACATATATATATACACACACCACACAATATATATATGTATACACACACACACATATACATATATATATATATATATCACGTGATCATGTGACCGACCAGACCATCAGATATTGTTACACATTGCTGGTTACAATGCGTTCGCATTGTTTTAGCCTTCGAATGACGCCACCCCGCTGGCTAAGCGAGCAGGCCATATATATATATATATATATATTATATATATATATATATATATATATATTATATATACATATATAAATACTATATATATACATATATATATATGTATATGTACATATTTACATGTATACGTATATACATATGCATGTGGGCACAGGACATGACAAAAATATAGACAATAAAAATATGAGTACGAGAACATGGAATAAGGGCTTTTTTTTTTGCAAGCAACAAAATAAACAAATGGAAAACATGACAAGCCACAAGGAACGACCCTTCATTATGTCAGCTGTTTTTCTAGTCCATATGTCATATGTGTCGCAGGATCTGCATTTGAGGTCTGAACCATTTTGAAGAACGTTAACCTGGTAGTTTTTTGTGCAGCCAATATGAAACTTTCAGTCTCTGCTTTTAGTCCTGCAATGGGTTGTTGCTTGATCTACATCAGCATTTTGACTTCGAAGTACATACTGTCCATGCAGAGGTTTCTAGTGCCATCACTCCTCAGTTTATTTCTGCCTGTTCTTTTTTGCAGTCTGCTTGATCCATTTTGCTTGTTTTGTGTCAGTGGTTTCAGGTTTTTTAAATATTTCAGGATTGATCCCAAGTTCCCTTGTGAATTTGTAAGCTTCTTTGACAATAGAATGTGACTTTTTGCTGCTTTTGTATTTGCACACACAAGTTGCAGCATTCAGTTGTCTGTCTTAAATAAGTACCTGTTCATTGCTATTGTGGAGGTCTTATAGCACAATTCTTCCTGCATCATTCCTCTTCCCCCATTATTTCTAGGTAGGTCCAGGCAATCAACATCTGCTTTTGGGTGGTGCATGTTCTTAAAAGTTAGTAGTTTTCTTGTCTTCTTGTCCAGGCATTGGAGCTTTGTAAGATTCCAGTTAATGATATTAAAACTATATTGGACTACTGGAAGTGCCAGTAATGGTTTTGATGTGATTTTTAGAGTTGAGTTCAGTTCTTAGTACGAGTTTTATTCTCCCATAATATTCCTTTCTTATTTTTCCTTTGTGGTAGCATGTTGTATACCATCTCCTTCATTTATCCCCGGGTATTTGTAATTTTCTTGTGAGTCAAGCTCCTTCATGATTGTGTCAGCACCTAATTTAATGGAAGCTGTTTGCCTGAGATTGCCTCTTACAAAAGATGCTTTAGCACACTTATCAAGGCCAAAGTCCATCCCAATGTCATTACTGAATTCTTTAACAGTGGTTAACTCTTCATCAGTTCTAGCAAACAGCTTCAGATCGCCCATATAAAACAGATTGTTTATAATCGTATTGTAAACTTTGAACACATACCTGGTGTTATTTAGTTCGTTTGAGATTACTATTATTGTTATTATTATTATTATTATTATTATTATTATTATTCAACATTTGATAGTTTGAGGCAAATTTCTACTCTATCACCTGCTACACACCTTTTGAGTGGGATGGGTTACTCAACATGATAAAAATTCTAACTGGGCCCCACCTGCAAGGTCATGCACTGTTTATCTTGATATGAGATCACCATATTGCACACATATTGTTGTGATTCATGTGCCTAGTGTACCCTTATCAGACAGGTAGTCATTATGGGTATACTGGGCTTTGTATATTTTACCCCAGTATCACTTTGATGGCATGCACTGCTCTCTCACTCAATAATAATAATAATAATAACGCTAGAAAAATCACCAGCAATAATAAATATCCAATAATATTGGGAGAATATATGAAATCATAAAAGACAAACTAATAAAGAGACAAAATAAGGAGAAAAACAGGAGCAAAGAAAAAACAATGATACCTCAAGAATGGCTCAACACAATTAACAAGGAATTTACCAAAACAATGAAGAATAGTAACTGCAATGTTCCTAGAATTAATAATGTTCCTAATTTCTTTGAAACCCTTTCGCTTTAAAATGGACCACATCTGGCCCAAATATTACACCTGTTTTATGTTCAAACCAGTCAGAGCCAGACTCTCACACCTATCCTATAATGTCATGCTAAAAATAAACAACTGCAATGCAAATAAAGAAGCATTACAATTGACAGAGTGATTTGGTTGCTGAAGGGTTGAAGTACCTAAGTGGCCCCCACCAGTTGTAGACAAGATGTATACATATCTGGATCAAAGAGGCAGATTTAGCTTTATGTATACACTGCTTTTTCTGCTTCTCCTGATGATGCTGTTTTCTCTTCATGTCTTCAATCTCTTTCTAGTAATAAGCTTGTCAAGGCAAATGGTAATTAGTGCTGTCTATGATTTTTAAAGTGGAGGCACATGGCCTAGTGGTTAGAGCAGTGGACTCATGGTCGAGGAATCACGGGTTTGAATCTCAGACCGGGTGATGTGTGTGTTTATGAGCAAAACACCTAAGTTCCACGCGCCTCCGGCAGAAGGTAACGGCGAACTTCTGCTGACTCTTTTGCCACAACTTTCACTCTTTCATCCTGCATCTAGCAGCTCACCTGTGACAGATTGGCGTCCCGTCCAAGTGGGGAACCTATACGCTGAGAAAACCAGGAAACCGGCCCTTATGAGCCAGGCATGGCTGGAGAAGGAACAAACAATGATTTTTAAAAGGTTTTTGCTTCAATAAATTCCTTGAGCCACTACTTTTGTTCACTGACCTAGTATTAAGCCTGATGCAGGCAACCATAAAGTTTTCTACAGGAAATGCAGATTGTGTTTAGATCATCTTGGTGATCATGAAGTATGGATTCAATGTTTTTAATGTTGATTAAATGAGGGATTTTGGGATACTGAAAAGATCTTCGGATATCAAAAAAGTTTTCGTGAACACTTGATGTTATATCTGTATGCAGTTTATGTTTCTCAGCTATACAAGAGAACAAAAATACAGTCTGCTCTCTACGGTCTTTGAAGATGTGTTCTCTGCAAATATAAGTTGTAGTCCAAAGAAATGTTTTGAATATGACTTTGGCCAGAAACTTTCCACCTTTGGACAGGAAGGATATATTCCAACTTCTGGAAAAAAAATTAATTTGAGTTCTTGTCATTGTTTAGTCCCAGATCAGACTGAATGGTGGAGCCTCATGATCAAAGGTATTCTGTTCACAAGCATACTTCTTTTCTCTGAGTCATGAAGCAAGAACCAGATTATTCAATGAAATTTTTTTAAAAAGGAAATGTTTGATTTGAAGGCAATTTGGCTGCAATTTCTAGACAGCCAAGCAACTACACAGAGACTCCATCATTTGCCATGTGTGTGTATGTACACAGACATTTCAAAAGTAAATAGACGCCATCATTTTCGAAAGATTCATTTCTGTTTTCTGTTTTGGACATTTGTTGGCCAAAGAAGAGGTTTCTTTCTAGTCTCTCTGCCATAGAAGCCAAGTTGATGGAGACAACCTCACAGAAGTTCTCCAACTCATTTGTGTTGCAGCATCAGCTGTCTTACAACAGAGATTCCTTTTCAGCCCCAAAGTGAGAGATTCATTTGACAGCCCCTAAGTCACTTGTCAGAGGGCCCAGATCGATCTGACCAGGATGCTGTTGACACTTTTTTTCCTTTGCTGTTAAATCGTCCATCCACTCTGTAGACTGTGGTAAGAGGAATCCTAAGGTTTTGTACTCTCTCACACTGGCTAAGTCCATCCTCAGATTCACTCACAATACACCTTCTCTCTCTCTCTGTCGAAGACAAACGGCTCTTTTGCTTTTGGTGTTTGCAACATGGCTAGTTGCTATAAACAATTAACATTTACTGTAATCATCATCTAGCGTCCGCTTTCCATGCTAGCATGGGTTGGACGTTCAACGGGGTCTGTGAAACCAAAGGCTGCATCGGCCCAGTCTGATCTGGCAGTGTTTCTACGGCTGATGCCCTTCCTAATGCAACTACTCCATGATTGTAGTGGGTGCTTTTTAGTGCCAGATGGAGCTGGCAAACGGCCACGAACGGATGGTGCTACATGCCACCGGCACGGGGGCCAGGCGAGGCTGGCAACGGACACGAACGGATGGTTCGCTTAATCACAGCTGCAATTTCCATTGATGTTGATCGATTTCGATGAAAAATAATAACGAGAAGCACCAGTTAGTATTTGCACAGATAAAGTGATATAGTAAGCGGTGGCTATTTACCTCTGATATGTCTATATACACTCTTGATTGCATGTCTCAATGATGTGTTAATGAAGGATTCTTGTACCATAGCATGCATCCTTCTATGATAACTTCAACTTTAATGATTGAGTGGTTAGCAGAAAGGTAATATCTAATTGTAAAAATATGCAAATAACCACTAGAGTTTATAAGGTTTCCTTCAGTACTTACCTTTATTCCATGCCTCATAAATAAAAGAATTAAATTGCTTGTTGATCATAGGTGATAGATTTCAT
Organism: Octopus sinensis; assembly: GCF_006345805.1. Lineage (NCBI taxonomy): Eukaryota > Metazoa > Mollusca > Cephalopoda > Octopoda > Octopodidae > Octopus > Octopus sinensis. The sequence goes on along the minus strand of NC_043016.1, from coordinate 14,797,922 downwards.
TCTATTAGTCTATTTTTTAAATAACGTAGACCAATAAATTGTAGGGCAAATAATTCCCAAATTATTAAAACCATTTAATTATATATGAAAAAATTAAACCATATATGAATAAGATTTTATTCACAAGATCAGAGGTTGCTGGTTCAACCACCAAGCATTTAATTTGGTCAATTCAGTATCAATGTCATCATTGCTATCACCACCACCGTCAGCATCATTTGATTCCTTATCCCATGCTTGCCTGGGTAGAACATATCCCCTGCACAGTTTCTCAACATATGCAGTTTGTTTTTTTTGCCAGATTCCTGAGGTTTGGCCATTCCTTCCTCTTGGATTGCATAACACTTACCTGTCAGTCTTCAATGTACCAGTATATCTGTACCAGTACAGTTTCTTCTCTTACATCCAGTTTTTCTCCCAGCTTCACAAAAGCATACTGGAAAAAAAAAAAATCCAAGAGGACAATTTCTAGACATCATTGTATGAGGTAATCAATCAAATATTAATTAGTTTGTTATTCAACAACTACCATTTAAGCCTCAGTCTACACAGCAAACCATCAGCAGTTTAGCTCCAGTTCAGCTTTGGCCAAGCAGACCTGTCTTCATCAAAAGCATTCAGGCCATGACCAATTTGTTTTCATTCTAGGCATAGTGGTTAATATGTCCTTTTCTAAGATGATAGGGCATGATACGAAAATTTAGCTGCCACTTCTACTAAGTGGCAAGTAACTCCCTCATTTTTGTGAATTGTCATCTTGGATGCTCATCAACAAGGCTCGATGGTTTGCCATAACTATTCCAAATACTTATTTGTTCTTATACTCGAGAAAAACATTTTTATGCCTTCAGATATACATCTTATGGGAAGAACGGTTACATTGCTGGTATTTATTCCATAGTTTCTGAGTGAATAACAGGTAAAGATTTGTAAGTTAAGCCAAAGACATCAAATTCGAGTAAGATCGATTAATACCAAAGCTATTATTTGACTGGTTGACCTCGACAAGTTCCAACTCGATATTAATAGCGATTTCTTTTCGTGGTGGATAAAAAGCACTTTTAGTATGCAAGGCGGAGGTGTTCAATCCCAATAGGTGTTAGTATATTACTGGTTTGTATCTTATGGAACCATGAAGAATAAAAGGCAATGTGGCGGCGTTTGACACTCGAACTCGGGCACGAGCTGCACTGAATCTTGCACCGAACCATTTAGCACTCAGTCACCATCCACAAAAGCGAATGCTCATGTTACACTAATGTTACCAAATGTTTGACGTTTGAAATAAATTAAATGCAAATGGAACAGCAAGATGGAATTGGAATGGCCAAGGTGGAACATTTGGTTGATTGGAACATTTGGTTCAAGTTATAATATAGTCAGAGAGTCAGAGAGAGACAGAGAGAGACAGAGAGAGAGAGACAGAGAGAGAGAGAGATAGAGAGAGAGAGAGAGAGAGAATATTGGTTAGATTGATATATAATTTTTCTATAATTATATATATAAATATAGAGAGAGAGACAGAGTGAGAAAGAGAGAGAGACAGAGTGAGAAAGAGATAGAGAGAGAGTGAGAAAGAGAGAGAGTGAGAAAGAGACAGAAAGAGAGAGACAGAAAGAGAGAGAGCGTAGTCGGTATGTTTATGAGTTGCCTTCTACGTGTATATATATGTTGGAGCGTGCGCAGAAGCCCGTATGATTACATCAGTCTATATATATATTAACAACTGCTGTATATTGTATGAAAAGTCGGCGTATTGCTACTTTCACTGGATAGTCACCTCCTCCTCCTCCTCCTCCTCCTCCCTTTCGATATCCGTTCGTATTTTTCTTTTTACTATACGTTCGACTACCACCACCACCACCACCACCGCCACCTCCACCACCGCCTCCACCACTACTGTTACTACTACCGCCACCGCCACCACCACCACCTCCACCACCACCACCACCACCTCCACCACCACCACCACTACTGTTACTACTACCGCCACCGCCACCACCTCCACCACCACCACCACTACTGTTACTACTACCGCCACCGCCACCACCACCACCACAGCCACAGTTACTCCCACCACCGTCACCGCCACAGTCACAGTCACTCTCACCACCACTACTGTTACTACTACTACTACTACTAGTACTGCTATTACTACTACTACTACTACTGTAGCTACTACTGCTGTTTCTGCTGCCGCCGCTGCTGCCACCGCCACTGCTACTGTTACTGCTGCTGTTTCTGCCGTCGCCGCTGCTGCTGCCACTGCCGTTGCTGCTGACTGTTGCTGCTGCTGTTGCTGCTGGTGGTGTTGTTAGTGCAGCCATATTGTCTGTCAGTCAGTTTATTTTAGCAGTGGTGACTACTGACTGCTTTCCCAGCCTTCACTGCCTCCTCTGACACTCATTTTTACGGCCAGTCGAGAGAAAAAAAAAAAACCCCTTCTTTTTTGACGACACAATCATGTAAGTATAAATAACAATAATAATAATCATAATATTCTCTTGTGAAATATATTTATTTTTTCTTCCAAAATTTCCATCCATCAGGGATGAAAATGAAATGTGTCTTTTTTTTTTGTTTTTTAAATTAAAACCCCTCCAAAAAAAAAAAAACCCAGCAGAACCGAACCGAAAAAAAAACCAATGGAAAAAGAAACCCCAAATCCAAACACTTCTCTTCTGTCTCTCCTTTATTTTCCTCCTTTCCTTGTTTTAATGTCGAAGGAGAAAAACGGAGAAAATAAATTTTGTTGTTGGACGCCATTTTGTTCTCATCTGTCATTAAACAATTTGTTTATCCATATTCCACCAAATGTACAGATGTTCTACGCTAAATATACACCCAGTGTGTACACTAGTATATGTATATATGTGTCGGTATATGTGTCTGTCTCTGCGACAAAAACCATTCCTGGTCGGTTCTTTTTTATTGAGAAATGTCAAATGAGGTTCTCCCTCCTTTCTTTGGAAGCTTGTCACAGAGAGAGAGAGAGAGAGAGAAACCTCATCTGCGATCACCTGTTAAGTCATGAATTCCTTCAGAGAATGGAACCCCTTCAATGTTCCTTACTCTTGACGACATGTACACCACACCTTTAACCCAACACCACCGACCGAATCATAATATAATATATACATACCTATAATATATACATACATAAAAATATACATACATAAAATATATACATACATATATGTATATATACATACATATAATATAATTGACATACATAAAATATATATATACATATAATATATATATCATACATATAATATATACATACATATATGTATATATACATACATATAATATAATTGACATACATAAAATATATACATACATATAATATATATATACATACATAATATAATTGACATACATATAATATATATATATATATATGTATGTATATATATGTGTGTATGTATGTAATATGCGCATACATACTTGTACGTGTGTATATATGTGTATGTATGTATGTGTATGTGTTGGTCTTTTTTGCTAATAAAGCTGCTGTAATTTCTAATTTTAATGTCATTTGGGAAGAAGAGGAATGGATTTAATTTTTTTTCTTCTTTTCAATGAAATACCCTGGACACACACATTCATGTGTGTGTATAGATATGTACACACATATATATATATGTATATACACACATATATACATATTCATGTGTTTATGTGTACGTATACAGTGTCTATGTATGTATATATATATATATATATGTGTATATGTATATCTAACATTTGTGTGTGTGTCTACAAATGTTATCTTTTCTTCTCCCTCAACCTGTTGCAGTAATTATGTTAACTTTCTTCCACATTATTATTATTATACACCCATCCATAAATGTCCTCTTAATGCAATTCTTTAATAATTATTTTTAATGTAGTCATTGTTATCCATCACCATCATCATTATTATTATTATTATTATACATTATCCTGTGTGGTGGTCTAATCTGACACCTCTTCAATGAATATCGGATGATGATAATCTCTGAAATGAAAAAAAAAAGAAAGAAAGAAGAAAGCACTTGATAGTTTGTCCTGTGAATATAATGTGTTTCATTCATTCGATTGAATCAATAAGTTATTTTGTTAGGAGCGAAAGATGAGGAAGAAATAAGAAATTAAATTGTCACTTTCCATCGATGTTTCTGTTTTTCCTTTTCCTTTTTCTTTCCTTATAAACTTGATACGATTTCCAGTTCGGAATGAATGGCTGACATTCGGAGTTGCTGTTAATTTCTAGCATTTATTTCTATGTCTGTCTCTGATTTAGATTAGTTTATTATTGAATACAGTGTGTCCTTTTTTCTTTTTTTGGGGTTTGAAAAATATTTTTTTAATATTTCAAAATGAAATATTGACAAGACAGAAAAGAAAAATTCACACGTATATTAATTTACATACATAACTATTTTAATTGCAAATCGGTGTTGAAATCCATTGATAATAATAATCAATGGTTTATCAATGGATTCAGCTGTCTTCTTCAACACAAGGATTAAAATCAAATATATTCTGAATTGAAATGGAAGCAATTTCGGTTTTTTATTATCTCCAATTTTTATTCATTTTTGGTATTTTCTTTTTTCTGTTTTTAATGGCATTTTTCAGCCTTTAGTTTCTTCTAATCGAAAACTTACCTAAGATGTCGATTTCAATTAGTAAGTGCAACGGTATATTTTTTTATGAAGAGCATAATTTAGAATTTAGCTAAGTCATTTTTGGGATGCAGTTTTTAAAATAGTGATCAGATATTGATTTTTGTTCATGGAGTATTAAAGGAAGAATGACTATTGAATTGTAATTTTCGAGAGAGACACCACAACATCTTCGATAATACCATGGGAAAAAATTACCTTATTCTCACTAAGAAGACAAAAACCTGAGTGTAAAACAGAAAACTAAATTCATTCATTCATTCACTTTCTTATTACCAATTCTCTGCTTTGATAGTTTATATTTTCTCAACTGTCTTTTAATATTAACAATTAGAATTTTGTTTGACATTTTATTCTTGTGATGCATTTCTGAAGCTTTTGGTCTTCAAATTCTGTACAAAAGATATTATATCCCAAATCTTTTGTGAAAGTGAGTTTAGAGGAATTCAATATGGATAATTCATTCGGTTTTTTGGTTGCAACAAAAATAATTACTGAATAGTTTTGCTAATAGCTTTTTTAATTTTTTTCTTTTTTTCTCTTTTTGTATGGGTTACAACTAGCGTTGAATATTACACTGAAATACCTCATTTACTTGTGATCGTGTTCGATTTAATCACATTAAGATAATCTTAATTACATTCATACGAATCATTATATAAAGTCTTTCAGAATATCTGTTAGGAGGAAATAATTAGTAATTACAGAATTAGTTAATTTCTTTGCTTTTGGCTGCCAAAATGTTACCTTCCAATTGTTCTAATGAGAATGTGTTTATAATATTAGATGCAATAAACGTTAACATTGATGTTCACACAGTTAATATTTAATAATAAGGGCTAAATTCATAATATCAAACTATAATTTGACCTTGAACAAACATGTGTATGTATATGTATGTACTAGCATATATGTGTGTATGTATGTATTTATGTGTATATATGTTTGTCTGTATGCGTGTATGCGTCTACATATATACGCATATTTGTATATATAATATACATGTGTATATATATGTGCATATTGGTGTATAAATATCATCACTTAAAACATCCATTTTACCTGCCTGCATGGGTCACATGGAATTTGGTGAGAGGCAGATTTTCTATGGCCAGCTGCCCTTCCTGTTGCTAATCTTTACCTGTTTGCATATTTTCCTATGGATGTGTTTTTCATCATAGACTTGAGATGAACAACCTCACTTGTATGATGATGATGATGATGCTGTTTACAACTATCATGTAATGTCTAGACATAAGTGCACATATACATACATATATATATATAAACGCACTACAGGCTTTCAGTTTTCATCTAACAAATCACATCACAAGGCTTTTATTGGTGTGGGGCACTTGCCTAAGGTATTATGCAATGGAACTGAGCCCAAACCACATGGTTGGGTAGCAGATTTCTGAGCTACACAGCCATGCCTATGTATACATGCATGTGTATGTATGTATATAATATATATATTGTGTATGTGTATATATATATATATATTGTGTGTGTGTGTGTATATATATATATGATATGCATCTTGTGTGTATATATGGGTATGTATATATGCCTGTATCTCTAAATGTATGTGTCTCTATATATATGCATGTGTATAGATGTACATTTATAGTAGAGTATATGTGTGTATGTATATATATGTATAAATGATGGCATATGTGAAACATCTGTATGTGTATAGGTATGTGTGTATGTGTAGGTATGTGTGAATGTGTAGGTATGTGTGTGTGTATATATATATATATATAATATATAATATATATATGCATACATGTAGGTGCATAAGTATGTACATAGGTGCATGTACATGAATGTGTGTGATATAGGTATAACCTTTGCTTATTGTTAGAAATGTTTTATTTTCCATCTCTGAGGTTTCTTTTTATACGGAATGTATTATAACTAATATCTTCTTGTTAAGCTCTCTTCGCTTGTCTCATAATGTATTCTTGTACAGCTTGTTGTGCATGTGACTATCTCTTGTGTCAGTGATAGGATTAATGAGATTGCTGCAGCTGAAGAGAAGCTTTTCTGCATTATTGAATGTTTTTAGTAGTTTCTGATGCTGTGTCTTAAGAATTGCAATTTGTACCGTTTTAACTAATGTCTACGAAACAGCTTTGATTTCTACGATTGTCACTTCATCCTTGTTATCTATCTTTTCAGCTGGCTTGTAGGTTTGATCATTATAAATGAATGGGAATGTAGTGTGCTGCTGCTGCTGCTACCATCACTGCTATTACTGACTGCTGCAGCAGCAGCTACCACCACCACCACCACCACCACCATCATAAATGCTGCTGCTTAGAGCAGCAGGAAAGGGATGAGGAAGCATGGAATTGGAAAAACTGAATTGCTTTAGTTAATAGAAGATAGTCTTCCCTTGCTCTTTATCATTTTTAAACAATTTTTCTTGTCTTGAATTGGTTTTTCTCTTGAAGTTTCTTCATAATGTATCTTATATGCCAGGTCCACACATCTCTTTCATCCAACATCATCACTTCATATCTCTTTGTTTGGATAGGTCTTTTCCAACACACTACTTTGTCATTTGTTGTCTCTCTTCATCTCTTTTGTGAGGTCCAGTATCTACACTTGTTCCTGAGTCTTTCTTGGTTCTTTCACAAGTCCCTTCCACAGGACTCCCTTGGCACTGCTTCACCAAACTCTCATCCTCCATATGCTTCACATATCTGTACCAGTGCATTTTGTTCTCTTGCATGCTACATTTGATTCCTCTTATATTTCATTTTTCTCTCAGTACATATCTTTCATGTATTACACATATGTAGTACAGTTTTCTCACATCATCCCTGTTTTTGTACATCCTCCACATTTATGTTGAAAGTTTGCTATCGTACAACCTCACATTTAGTACACAAACATCATACTTTCTACCTTTATTTTTAAAAAAATTTGATTGCAACTGAGGTATTAGCTTCCTTAAATTTCTTGCCTTGTTCTTTTTGGATAGTCTTCTTCACTGTTAATTAGATCATCTTGGTAATGAAAGCTATCAACTTCTTCCAAGTATTTCATGGGTGTTCCAGTTGCTAACTATTCTTGTGCATCTGTTACATATAAAGACTTTATTCTTTGTCAGCCTGCCTTTGAACCCTCACTTTTGCATCCATAATTAACATTAGGTGCAGGCATGGCTATGTGGTAAGAAATTTACTTCCCAGCTACATGGTTCCAGTTTCAGTCCCACTCTGTGGCACCTTGAGCCAACCAAAACCTTGTGAGTGGATTTGGTGTACAGAAACTGAAATGGCTGTATGTGAGTGTTTTTGTTCCCAACCACCACTTAACAGGTGTTGGTTTGTTTACTTCCCTGTAACTTAGCAGTTTGGCTAAAAGACAGTAGTACCAAGTTTTTTTTTAAAAAAGTACTGGAGGCAAGTTGACTAAACCCTTCAAGGAAGTATCCTAACATAGCCACAGTGACTGAAACAAGATTAAAGATTTGGTATACAACACAGAATTCTTACAGCTTTTGCATCTTTAGGTCTTCCCTAATGGCCATAGTCCTGTTTACTTTTTTGCTAATCAGAACTTTTGTCTTTGGTTTACATTGATGCTCCTAATTTTTAGGCTTTGTTTCTACATTAGAAATTTCTCTTTTACAGATTCTGTTGTGAGAACTTAGTTATGAGCAAACAAGATTTACCATAGGCAGCTAGTCTTGATACTCTTCCTGTTTACCACTTAGAGAACTATAATAAACAGCAAAATACTGAGAACTGAATCCTACCAGACAACATACCTGCAAGTGAAATTTCTTGCTGAAATCTTTGTCGACTCTCACCTTCATGAGAACACAGACCATGGTAGCCTATTAAAGGGGCCTCCTTGATGTTGAGTGTTTGATATAATGCTTTGTTAATGTGTAAGAACTCCTGTTGTTGTCTCGCCAGGAAGAGAACATCACTGGGGACTCTTACACCAAACACAAACTTTAAACTGAATCTCATCTAAGCTAATTACCTTCCCTATTAGTTTATTTGCTTTTTTCATATTCACCCATCAAAATAAGAGTTTGTTTCCAGAACATCACCTTTACCTTTCTAACAGTTGATGTTCTGCACCACCACTCATTAATTATGACACTACTCTATACCACCTGATTGATTATGCAAGTAACTTATACATACCCTACTTTATTGGATGTTTTCAGCATCTCAGCAGGTATCCCTTCCAGTCCACCTGCTTTTCTTTAATGTCCTTAATTGCAATCTTGACCATATGTTCTTACTTTACCTATCTCCCTTTACTGTTCTTGGCTTTTAAAGAAATTCTTTTACTTCTAAAATTCTTCACTGCATATTTTAAAATGGGCTTCTTCTGCATCATTGATTTCCTTATTTACTTTGTATTTAAATTAGTTATTTCTTGAGATCGTTTTTAACATTTTAAGAATTTATTGAATTCCTTTTAATACTTGAATCGAGTCTCTTTTGTGAAGCATACAGACATTTCAGTTTTATCTTTGAGTTACCTTAAATAATCACTCTTACTTCTGAAACTCTTTTAAAAAATCTGTTTTCAATAAAGGCACTTTGAAATGTCTTTCTTTTAAAAGCATATGCTCTTCTGTCTTACTTTTATCACCAAAATTGCATATTAGAATATATTATATGCAAGCAAGTATTTAACTGTTTTAAACCTTTTTACCTCTCAAGGGAAGACAATGGAGACTGGACTGTTGTTGTAAGGTATCATATATATTTTTTGACTCTATTTGGCTTTGGCTTCTGACTCTGCTCCAAACTGTATGATTACTTTTCTTTTAACTGACATGAAGCCTTAATACATTCTTGGGAGGTGTTTCAGTCTTTTTTAATAAAGTGTGTGTGATACCCTGACTAGTTCTGAACTAGAATTTCTTTATGGTACCGGGTTTTTTTATCTTCTAGTTATTCAAATGCATCAACTTATTGCAATTTTATTGCTTATTGCAAATTTTACTAATGATAATGAAAAGGTATTCTTGAACTGATAATTAAAATAAACTCACTATCATATAACTTAACAATTAATATTATTAGACAAGGTTTTTCTAAACTTTTTATTTGATATGTAAAATCTGATTCAGTATTGAATAATATTCTTACTTTTACTGAATTATTAAAACAAATAATTGAATCACTAGCATTGACTTAGTTCAGATGTAAAGTTCTGCAATATATGAGACTTTTCAAAAGCCTTTCAGTTACCCTTATGACATCCAGTTATTTCTACTTGAATGTTCAACTACTTCTAATTACTGTATTTCTGAAATCTGTATTTGATTTGTTAGTTATGCACCATAGGCCTAATCAAGAACTGAGACTAATCATCATATATAATTTTGATTGACATTTCCAGAATATAGCTATGTTGAGTACTTTATTCCGGTTTGAGAAGGAAATATTTTATATACTTCTTAAAATTTTATTTAAATATTTAATTACTGATTCATAATTCACTACTAATGCTATTTAAATCATTATATCAATATATGGTTAAGTTTTATAAATGTCACAAATTAACACTTATTTTAGAACCTTTATACTGACTGCCAAATTTATGCTTGACAGATGGATATTTTTAGTGTAACTAGGTAATTAGTATTTCATTGAAAGGCTCTTTAGCATATGAAACTTGCTTTCATTAACTTCACCTTTATTGCTTCACTAAGATGTATTTTGCTTTATTGATACATTAAATTATGTTTTTTGTGATTTTGACTAATAGAAATCAATTAAGTATCATTCTTTCTTATTAGTCTCAATATGTTACCAAAAAGTTTTTGGAAATCATTAAAATGTTTGATTTTTTGCTAATTTCATATATTCTATAGTTTTAAAATTAATTTAAAGATTTAAGGTGTTGATCCTGATGTAAGTTGAATACCAGTGGCTATGTATTATAATTTTGGCTATGGGAATCAGTGGTAGACAAAATGTGACGATTACATGTCCCACAGAGGTTAGCATGAACATTATTTTGTGGGATAAAGTAGCATGCTATGATCGAAACAGTTGGGTATACTGTTGTAAACTTACCTTTTGTTCCAGAAAGTGATTCATTTAAAGTACAAAAATATTTTTGGAATATTTTCGTATTATAATGAAATTGCTTAGACAACATCTTATGAAAATTACATTAAAAATAAGATTCTTTTTCACTTTTTACATATTCTTTTATTTATATTAAAATGAGACATTGTTGAGGTGTAAAGCAAAAAAAAAAACAATTAAAAATTAAACGACTATTTTTTATTCCTCATCTCTTTTATGTTTGACTTTTTTTTTTTTTTAGACTTCTTGTAAAAGTTGATTTACACAAAAATGAATCTGCTCCATCACCTGAATTTTGAAAACTTTCTATATTTCATTTAAAGAATCTTTGCATACTATCCTTTCTTATGATAAGGATACAAAAGAAAAGTTAGCATTTCTCATTTTCAAGAAATAGGATTACTTTTACTCAACAACTACAGCAGCATCATAGTTGCTGCCTAACTTAGTAAAACTGATCCTTAGAAAAACATTTACACAGAATAACTAGCATAGTTGCTCCTCAGAAATTTTCCATTATCAGATCTGCAACTGCCATGGAGTGGTCCATTGGGTTTTAGGGAAACTGAAGCGTGTCTCAAGCAACTCAGTTTGATGGAGTTCAGCCATCTTCAAGTACTACTTACAAATCTAATCATTCATTTACTCAGGTTGTGAGATACGTTCTATAAAAAATACAATGTCATGAAATCCATTGAACTGTCTTTGCTTATTTACACTTACATGAACTGCAGCTATGCTGAGTTTGCTTTTTCTTTCTGGTGACATATGCTTAAATACAGTCTACATACATTTTGATGCTATTCCCAAAACTTACAATATTTTGGTATTATTCTCGTTTTTATCAGCTATCTTGCATGTAGTAGTTTCTGAAAGTTTTTATTATATACAGATATTGGATCAAGTGCTTTTGAAATTGAATCTATTTCAACCTTTAACCAGTCAACAGTGAATTAGAATTGTAACTAGTATTATTTTGAGCCTATCATATGGGCAGAACTAAGTTACATATGAACAGGGAATTCATTTTGCTAGTGTTATTTTTTTTCTTTTAAATTTCAACTGATAAAAATCAATTTTATTTGAAATTTGATTCAATATTTCATGTTTATTCATATATATTCTGGAGAATTTTAATTTGAGGAAATCATCACCACATATGTTTGTCGTTGATATTTATCATTTGTTTTTCAGTGATGGGCTCAAAAATAACTAATGAAAACATGCCTATTTTTGTTGACTAAAATTAACACAATTGTATATGCATAAGTGCATATATATCACAGCTGAACATCTTTCTCATTTACAAATGCACATTTATCCATCTCTCAGTACAACTGACAATTGGACACTTTTCTCTCTCTCATATACAGATGAGCACCTCTCACACACTTAGCCAAGCATCTCTTTCTCTCTGACACACACACTCAACTGAGCATCTCTTTCCTTCTCTTTCTCTTGCACTCAGCCAAGCATATCTCTTTCTGTCTTAACTAAGCATATCTCTCTCATTCGGCTGAGCACCTGCCTCTTGCACTCGGCTGTTGTACGCAAACCGAGTGTCTCTCTCTCTCTGTCCCTTGCACCCAAACCAAGCATCTCTCTTTGTATCTTGCTCCCAAACCGAGTATCTCTCTCTCTGTATCTTGCACTCAAATCGAGCATCTCTCTCTCTCACTCAGCCAAGCATATCTCCCTTGCTCACCCAGCCAGGCATATCTCCCTCCCTCACTCAGCCAGGCATATCTCCCTCCCTCACTCAGCCAGGCATATCTCCCTCCCTCACTCAGCTGGGCATATCTCCCTCACTCAGCTGGGCATATCTCCCTCACTCAGCTGGGCATATCTCCCTCACTCAGCTGGGCATATCTCCCTCACTCAGCTGAGCATATCTCCCTCCCACATACGCCCAAGCATCTCTCCTCTCCTGCATACACCAGGACATCTTTCTCCCTTGCTCTCCCCCACATACACTCCCTTCCTCACATAGGTTGGATCACTTCTCTCCCCTCTCCATGTAGGCTAGGACACATCTCTCTCTCCCACATACACCAGGGTCTCTCTCTTGCTCTCTTACACACACCAGAACATCCCTTTCTCACTCTTTCTCCAACATACATTGAGATATCTCTCTCACTCCCTCAAATACACAAGAACATCTTTTTCGCTCTGTCTGTTTCCCTCTCCCTATCTCCCTCTCCGTCTCTCTCCATCCTCCTCTCTCCATCCCTCCCCTTCTACCCCCGTCTCTCTCCCCTTATCTCTCTCCCCTTATCTCTCTTCCCTTATCTCTCTCCCCTTATCTCTCTCCCCTTATCTCTCTCCCCTTATCTCTCTCCCCTCATCTCTCTCTCCTTATCTCTCTCCCCTTATCTCTCTCCCTCCCCTCTCACTGATCTCACTCTCCTCACCCTCCCTCCCCTCTCACTGATCTCACTCTCCTCACCCTCCCTCCACTCACTCTCTTCTCACTCTCCTCACCCTCTCTCCTCACCCTCTCTCCTCACCCCCTCTCTTCACCCCCCTCTCCTCACCCCTCTCTCTTCACCCCCCTCTCTTCACCCCCCTCTCCTCACCCTCTCTCCTCACCTTCTCTCCTCTCCCTCTCTCACTGTTTTTTCCTCTCTCTCCCTCACTCTGTTTCTCTGTCCCACATATACTGGAACATCTCTTTGTTTCACACATGCTTTAATGTCTTTCCTTTCACATACATAGTTCAGTGTGTCCCCCTACATAGTGAAAAGCCTACAAGGGATCCTCATGTCTGCTTGTCCTACTAGACATCACATCCAAATCTCTCCATCCTAGCATATTGTACTGATGAAAAAAATATCTACTGAATAATGCAGTTGTGCATACTCCAAACTGGCAATGATGAGCATAGCTTTAATACTTTTGATTGCATATCTGCTTTGTCAAGATTAATTTGAGGCTAAACAATCTCTCTTTCTGCTCTCTCTCTCTCTCTCTCTCTCTCTGACATACAAACGTGCTGGCTTATGGTTGTCCATTGAATCTTGGCAGTTCTTTTGATTACTACAGCCTTCCCAGTCATGTTTTTTAGGGTTCAATCCCACATGGATAAGGATCTTCCACATAGTCCTAGGGTGACCAAAGTTTTGAGTGGATTTGATAGTCAGAAACTGAAAGAATCCTGTTGTGTGTGTGTGTGTGTGTTTGTCTTGGCATCATGTGATGATTTCAAATGAGCATCATTTGCTTCCACTCTTCTCTGAGAATCAGGTCTGGTCATGGGGAAAATACAAGGGGGGAGGTACCCAAAAGTAACTGGAGACATTCTCTATGGGATAAACCCATTGTATTGGGTTGTTCAGAAAGTTTGTGCTAAGTTTTAAAGGAAAGAAAAAGGTCAATAAATACTTGCCATTACATTTTTAATCAACCAAATGTGAACCATTTTGTTGCACAATGTGTCTCCATCTTTCCTTTAACTTGAAAATACCCTCTTCCCAGAATTGAGGTGGTTTCATGGCAAAGAATTCATCAAGGTATCTTTTTACGTCGTCCAAGGAATTGAAATTTTTACCATTAAGACTATTCTGCGGAGACCTGAATAAGGGAGAATCCGAAGGAGCAATATCTGGTGAATATGGAGGGTGGAGTAACACATCCCAGCCAAGCTGCAGCAATTTTTGTCTGGTTCCCAAAGAAATGTGTGGTCTTGCATTATCATGTTGGAAAACAACACCCTTCCTGTTGGCCAATTCTGGACGTTTCTCTTGAATTGCTGCTTTTAACTCACCCAGTTGTATGCAGTATTTCTCAGAATTGTCTGGCTACTTGGGAGAAGCTCATAGTACAGAATTCCTTTCCAATCCCACCAGACACAAAGCAAGACTTTTTTAGGGTGAAGACCCGCTTTTGGGGTGGCTCATGTCGCTTACTCTGAACATTTCGGTAGATAATCCATTTCTCATCACCTGTCACAATTTGCTTTATCATGCGATCCAAAAGGTTCTTCTCACTCAACTCATGTGGTACCCAAACATCGTAGCAATTTGTATACCCAAACTTTACCAGGTGCTCATGAATGATGGATTTTGATAGGGTGAGGCTTTCTGCCAATTCTTGGGTTGTGCAATGTGGGTTATTCTCAAATAATGACTTGATTTGGTCATCATCTGTGGTGGATGGTCTGCCTGAGCACTCTTTATCAATAAGGCTACAATCTCCAGCTTGGAACCTTGCGAACCACTTCCGTACAGTTCGTTTGGATAAAAAAAACACCACCGTGAGCTGTGCATATTTCTTTGGTTGCTTGTGAGGCATTTTTCCCTTTACGGAAAACGAAAAGCATAAAGTGCCGAAAATGAACTTATCTTCTATTTTAAAGGGTTACAGAATTAAGACAGATTATAGGAACATAAATCTTCTTCCACGAAAAGATAGCTTAAACTGTGCTCTAAATGGGGGTGTAGTCAAATCCTATTTTATGGACTCAACCATGTTCTAAAATAAGTTGAAAGGTAAGCTACTATAAATCCGTACGAACTTTCCAGACAACCCAATAATTCAGGCTTCTATCACTAGAAGTCACTTGATGCCACCCTCAGGCATCAGTTCGCCAATAAGCAGCATTGAGTGCAGTTGAACTGCTATGTGATACCTCTTTGTTTTGCAGTGCATCGCCCCTGTTCATCAGCTTTTGTGGTGGCTGAAATGAAGGAACAGCGTACTTCCATGAAATTGTTTTCTGCTGAAACAGCTTACAAGGACGCTATTGTGAGCAAAACACAAATTTATGTGTGGTTTCCACACTCTAGGAATGGTCATTTGCTGCTTGAAGGCCAACCTCATTCAGGATGGCCATTGACCTTCTGAAGGAATAAAGAGTTCATGAACTGATCTTGAAGGACCATCACTGAACAACAGTTGATATGACTGGTGTATCCTGGAGCTCCTACCAACGAATTTTGAGTGAGGAATTGCAAATGAAAAGAGTTGCAATAAACTTGTGCCTCGCTTGCTCATGGAAGATCAAAAGTTGTCATGAGTGTGTTATGAACTGAATGAACAGTTGGAAGTTGATCTGGACCTTTTTTTGATGATGAAAGCTGGTGCTGTGGAATTTGCAGATGTGGAAGAGTTGAAGAAAGAAATGATGGAGGTGTTTAAAGGCATCACTCTGCAAGAGTTCCAGCACTGCTTCAGACACGGTAAAACATGCCTGAACTGATGCATTGCTTCAAATGGAGAATACTTTGAAGGCGATAAAAGTGTAAACGTGTAAAACTAAATGAATAAAATTATATTGCAAAATTCCAGTTTCTTTTGGGTACCTCCTCGTATCTTGCTTGGGAGTATGAGGGTTGGCAACAAAAAGGCCATTCAGCTGTAGAAAATCTGTCTCAATTTCTGTTTGAGCCATGCAAGCACAGAAAGTACATATTAAACCAATGTCCTATTTGCAACTGAAGCTGCACATCAAAGATTAGGATGATGATCCTAAACCTTCAAGTACTATTTAGGTTGCAGACAAAATTCTTTGTTTTGCCCCTATATTCCTCTTCGATTCCTCTCTGACAGCTGGCAATGACTTTTGGAAGGTTGTTGTTGATCCTTGAATGAATTGTCAAATGGTCTTTAAACCAGTTATTTTACTTTCCAACCAGGCATTGCTCATACTGTAACTGGTTGTAGAGGATTCTATGGAGATGTGAGTCAAGTGTGTGAACTATATGTCCATGTAGTGTCACAGATCACTCTATACAAGTTGATGTTTGTCTAGGTTGATCAGTGCTGTTGGTTTTCGTTCAATGGAGATATTTGTATGCACAGACCTATCTTACCATGTAAATGAAAGAATCTTCTTGAGACACTGGATGCTAAAGGACTCCAGAAGCATTTCGGATAGTCCTTAATTTACACTTTACAGGAAACTCTTTCCAGTTGACAAAGATCTTGGTAAGAAACCTGTAATTTAGAATTTTTTTCATCTTGTGCAGAGTCATTGGAAATGATGCAAGGTAGTTATTGTTGTTGTGCTGAGAAAGTAATTGGAAGGGTGGTACCATGTGCTATTGATAAATGATTTGCCAATTGCATTCTTTCATTACTATTCAGTCTTCAGCATGCTATAAGCTCAGATTTGAACTTTGTGGTGATCTACTGCTTTATGTTGGGAAAACTTTTATCAACTAAAAAGTTAATAGATTATCCTGTTTTATCCTTCTGTGTAGTATAGGTAAAGAAAATCTTAAGCATTTCAGGAACTGGTGTACAGTCATACATAACCCGTTTTTACAGTTGATGCACAGACACATCTGTCCTCCAAATACTCATACTATCATCCTTATGCAGAACTAGTAGATGAGTTTACACAGTTTTGGGTAGGCAGCCAGTTTCTGAGAACACCCTCATAAGTTTTCCTGTTTGCTGTGTCAAACATTTGGCAGATCCACAAATGCACTGAACAGATCCTAATGTTGCTCTTTGCATTTCTCCTAAAGCTACCTTGTAACAATGATTGTATCAAGAGTGCAAAGATGGACTATCTTCCTTTTTCACACACTGTGTCTAGCTTACATATATACTTTTTCACACTAAGAATTTTGTTGCATGCACATATAACAATAGTTGCCAATGAATTAAATACATCTAATACTGAGCAATATATTCTCTCTCTCTCTCTCTCTCTCTCTCTCTCTCTCATGCACTTAGCAATTTCACTGATTTGTCCTCTTGTTTCAGCAAATAGAAAATCCATTTTGCTTCCAAAATATCCTAAGTCCTTGCTACTTTCAATGACTTCCTTTAGTTATTTCATTTTAGAGGAACTTAGAATTCTCCCTGTATACTCACTATTTTTACACCAGCAAAGTTTAGAAAAATGGTAATATGCATGCATGCTCTTCTTAAATTCTTGTTTGTTTTTTGTTTCTCTTTGAATTTATTAAATTTCATTTCAAATTTTCACTTTACGTTTTTTGGTTTGATGCCATTTCAGTTTATTTACATTTATAGGTTTTGTACCGCCTCCATCGAAAGCTATCAACTCCTAACTAATGAAACATGCTTGTTTTTGTTGACAAGACTGAACACAGATTTATAAATATGCATATATATCATAGCTGAACATCTTTCTCCCCTCCCCCCCTCCAGTATTTCTAGAAGACTCATACATAGATTGGATATATTTTGGTAAACGTGGACAATCAAATTATATTGAGCAGTAGTAGGTAAGACAACAAATAAACGTGTGTGGACAGATACATACAAAGTTAACTTTGCCATGGTCTGTGTCTGATTTCACTGCATAGCACCTTAGGTAAGTGCTGATAAATATCCTGTGAATGAAATTTGAATTGACAAACTGGAAAAACATATTAGCAGAGGATATACTCATTAACCATAAACTAATATTTGAAACAAAAGAATTTGGTATTTAGTCTATTCAAACTTTACATACTCTTCTGATCACTCTGCCATTGAAATGCAGTAAATCATTTATTGGTCGGTTGAAAATCTGTAACCACAAAGTCAAAATTACTGTTTTTTAAATCTCAGTGAGATATTCAGCAACAGTACTTTGTAGTAAAGATTGTTTGCCAACATAACATGGCAGTCCTGGTTTAGAACTAATGTTGCTGTAATTTAGCCCCAGGAGAAATTACAGCAACATTAGTCCTAAACCAGGACTGCCATGTTATGTTGGCAAACAATCTTTACTACAAGTTCATAAAACACAAAGTATAAAATAATCCTTGTGGATATTCGTTTCTATTTAAGCGTAGTGGGTCCCTAGTAAAATAAGTTGTAGGTGAAGTGACATGTATAAGCTTGGTCCATCTTTTATTCCTCTGTCTAGCAACACATTTCATAAAATCAGGTGACTGTAAAACTGGTTTGAAGAATTTAATGGCATTATTCTAAAATAACTATATTCACCTGGATTGGCCAAGCCAATTCTGCTGGCTACAGCATTTGCTCCATTCCCCTCATGCTCTTGCCATTCTCCTCTACATTGTTCCAAACATTTTTTTAAAGTCCTCTCCCCCACCTGATTGGAGGTCTTCTGTGTGGTCTCTTCCATTTGCATGGGTACCACTTGACAACTGCATGGGTCCATTGATTGTCTATAAACCTTGCAACATGACCACCCAATTTTAGCTTTGTATGGTGGTATTCTGTGACGATGTTCTTCACTCCAGTTATATCCCTGGTTGATCCTGCCTGTAGTCATATGTTTATCTCAAAGCTTAAGCAATGCTATACAAACTGGATTTCAGGGGTTCAGCAGTTGGCTTGAAGATCAACCATACAAATACCAAGTTCATACGATCTGAGGGTTTACCAATTGGTCACCTAACAGTTGAAGGTAATGAAATAGAAGAGGTGAGCAGCTATGTGTATTTCGGTCCAGAACTGCCTATGAGGCAAGAGATAGAGAATGAGATCTCATGAAGGATAAGTGCAGGGTGGAGAGCATTGAACTTGGTGAAGGAGGATGTGCTGAAGGTAAACTTAATCTCTTTGGCAACACGGTCTTGCCTGCAATGCTATGTGCCTGTGAGACTTGGGCCTTGAAATGAAAACACCAACAGAGCCATGGAAAGGTTGATGTTGAGAATCTCACTAAGAGATCATGTCTGGAATGAGATCAAGGACAATAACTATTACAATCAAATAAAACAACCCAAGTCGTTCTTTTGTATTTTTGGGGGCTTTCTGGCAAGTGCCCTTGTACCTCTAAAAGTTAAGGGCAAAAAAAATGTTGATAAAATTTAACCATTAAAGATTTTGGGAAATTTAAGTTTCTCTTGCAGCTTTATAGAATATCCAGTGAGTAATCATTTCAATTTGTTAGAATTATCATGTATCAGCTTCTCTTGCATACCTGACTATTTGTGATTTAAAGGATTCCAAAGACACACTTCAAGATTTGAAGAATATCCATTAAGTTCTATTTACATATTTGAATAGTCTTACATTGGAACTCTGACTATATTTATTACTATGATAGAATTTCTAGATCAGTGTATCAAATTGCATATTTCCTCCCCACTGGTGTAATTTTGCAGTAAATATTCTGAATTTAGGTACAAATTTTTCCATCTCTTCCTTGAAAAGCACATTTACAGCATCAGAAATAGATTCAGAAGGGAAAAAACTGATCTCTAATGGAAGTGATAAAAATCCTTTTTAGCATCTCTTTGGAGCTCTTAAAGGATTTCTTTTCTTTTTTTTCCCATTTCTTAATAACAGTTTACATTTGTACAGAAGTGATATATTGTGAATAGTACCAAAATCTTCGTACACAAGTTTTGTAAACATGGAGGGACAATCTTGATTGATAATTCACTGGATAGCTAATCAGGCAAGATCGTTTATTGCCAAATTGATATATAAAAACTATATTAGGGGCTACTGAAGCTTTACATTCATCTTAACAGTAGTCATGTCCCATCATTTGTGCAGCTTTTCATATTTTCTATTAACTCATTTTTGCAAAATGAACCTATTTCGAACATCATCTGCTTGTTGATTTCTTCAATAATATTCATTCGTGTCTTCATTTCTTTCATGACATGCAAACACTAGCAACGAAGCACAATTTTCCCCATTTACCTTCACCGTTTTCTCACTTTCCTCTTACTGGGCAGCCATGTATCTCCTTCACAGCAAGACTCCTGTTTCTGTCCCTCTATTTACACTCAAGCCTCTCATCACCTGGCACAAAGCCGCTTCACTCAAATACTATTTCCCTCTCAGTTGAGAGGTCTCTGTCTTGCATACTGCTAGATGGCCTCGCTAAATTGCACCCAGTACAACTGTAAACTGGTTGGCATTAGGAAGGACATGCAGACAGCAGAATTTGGTGCAGTCAACTGACTTGCCAGCTTGTCAAACCATTCACTCCATGCCAACATAGAAAACAGATGTTAAATGATGGTGATAGAACCAAGTTGAACTGCTAACAAAATTTCAAACATAAATCTTGCCAATTATTTCTTTCAAAATGTCTCCTGACACTTCTTCTATATGCCACTGGACTGTAGTTTCAGTTTCACCTCCAAGAACACATCACCACTTCTTTTGCTAGAAGGACATGGCTGTCTGTGGTTTTAACTTAGTTTTCATTTAACAATTGTAAGTGAAACATCAAAGGATACGTTTTACTGTTTTGATGGAAAGTACCACCACTTAACCCAATCATTATTTCTAGAGCATTACTTTATGCTTAAAAATAGTCAAATATCTTTGTCTTTGACTTCAGGGTTAGTTTTCTCAAGTTACCAAGTAAGAATGCAACTTCATTGAATATTTTTGGACAAACTAAATACTAGAATAATAATAATACCATTGTTCACTATGGATATAAATTTCAGCTGTAAGTTGATCTCTGAATGTGTTTTTTCTTTCATATGTTCATATTTCTAAAGGATAGAAAGATTAGTAAATTAGGATGGTAGTTGGCAGCCAGAGGAGTTGCATTTTGAATAAAATAATGAGATTCGTGGAAGTTTGGAAGTGAGATGGAGCAGAGATAGTTGCAATTAATAATGGGAAAGTTCATTAAGCATAAATCAGGAATTCGGGGTTTTTTTGTTTTTTTAAAGATCATTGATATCAATTGATTTTACTTTTTAGAAAACCCAAGAGATTGTTTTTCCTATCTTCTGTTATAATTTTCCATATTTTTATTGTACCAGCTCAGGGAAAATAATTTAACATTTATGTCTTGGTGATATAGTGTTATGGTATGTAATGTAATTCAGTTAAGTAATGATCCACATGGAATTTCACAATACTCATTTCCAAATCTTAGATTCTGGGGAGAGAATTATTGTAAGCAGGTCTTTGTTTGAAGAGCTGAGAAAAATGCAGTTCTCTTGGTCAAAGACTATATAAACGGAAAAGATGAAATTTTGTTTTATTTTTAAATGGAGAAATGAAGTCAGAGTATTTTGTACTTACGGGAAAATTCCAGCTTTCATAATTTGGAATGGCTATACTTGAATTGAAATTTATTCCCATTCTTGCCCAGCCTATATGATATGGCCAGAGAGATTGCATCTGGTCACTGATGCTGCATGCAATGACTATATTTTGAAATGGTTTCTGTAAATTAGTTTTGTAAAAAATTTGTTGCTACATTGTTCAGCTTGGTTAAACTTCCAGGCCTTTACATACCCTTGAGAAGACCAAGTATACTCCTGGAGGCACATATGTCCCAATTTGGAAGCCATGTTTAAAAACAACTAATAATTTTTACAATATGGTCATTGAATTATAGAATTAATGCACTTACTAGCAAGGAGACCAACTTGCTACAGAAAGCCAAGAGATTTTCACTTTACATTGCTACCATCTTAGATAAATGAAAGAAAAATCTGATGATATATTCCTTCTTTGCTCCTCAAAAGAAATGGTCACAGTTGGAATCAAGCCTTTGTTTATAGGCTTCTTTGAAGTAGAATAAGTTACCAAATATACAGCTTTTTCTGTCTTTTTCATTATGCATCCATGTGGAACACCACTGTTATGTATTTAATTCATAACATCTTATTTGAATCTAATACTTATTTTATTGATCTATTTGTCAGACTACTAAGTTACAGCACATAAAGGAACACATCATAATAGTCACACAAGTACATGATGGACTCCTGTACAGTTTGTGCTTACCAAATTCCACTCATCACTTACTGATTCAAACCTGTAGTTGAAGATATTTTCCCCCAGGATACCACACAATGGGACTGAACTAGGAACTGCTTAGCTGTGGAGTAAACTTCTTAAATATATGATCAAACTTGTACTTGTTTTGTGGTTTGGATATAGCATGTAATCATCATTACCGTTTAACGTCTGCTTTCCATGCTAGCATGGGTTGGACAATTTGACTGAGGTCTGGTGAACCAGATGGCTGCACCAGGCTCCAATCTGATCTGGCAGAGTTTCTACAGCTGGATGCCCTTCCTAACGCAAACCACTCCAAGGGTGTAGTGGGTGCTTTTACATGCCATTGGCACAAGGGCCAGTCAGGTGGTACTGGCAACGACCTTGCTTGAATGTTTTTCAAGTGCCAGTAAGGTGACACAGCTAACGATCACGCTCGAATGGCGTTTTTTATGTGCTACCAGCACGGAGGCCAGTTTGTTGCTCTGGCAACAATCATGCTCATATGGTACTCTTAGCGCTCCACTAGCACGGATGCCAGTCATTGAATTTGATTTCGATTTTGATTTCACTTGCCTCAACAGGTCTTCACAAGCAGAGTTTAGTGTCCAATGAAGGAAAGGCATGCATAAGTGGGATAGTTACACCCCTGGCATAGGTCATATGGTTATGGTCTCACTTGAGCTTACCAAGTCTTCTCAAGCACAGCATATTTCCAAAGGTCCCAGCCACTAGTCATTGCCTCAGTGAGGCCCAATGTTCAAAGGTCATGCTTCACCACCTCATCCCAGGTCTTCCTGGGTCTACCTCTTCCACAGGTTCCCTCAACCGCTAGGGTGTGGAACCTTTTCACACAGCTATCCACATCCATTCTTGCCACATGGCATACCAGCACAGTCGTCTCTCTTGCACACCACATCTGATGCTTCTTAGGTTCAACTTTTCTCTCAAGGCACTTACACTCTGTCAAGTATGCACACTGATATTACACATCCATCGGCACATACTGGCTTCATGCCTTGCGAGTTTACACATGTCCTCAGCAGTCACGGCCCATGTTTCACTGCCATGTAGCATGGCTGTTCGTACACATGCATCATACAGTCTACATTTTACTCTGAGCGAGAGGCCCTTTGTCACCAGCAGAGGTAAGAGCTCTCTGAACTTTGCCCAGGCTATTCTTATTCTAGCAGCTACAATTTCAGCGCACCCTCCCCCACTACTTCCTAGGTAACGAAAGCTATCAACTACTACTTGTTTTTCTCCCTGTAACGTGATGGAAGCTGTTCTCTGAGCATTTTCAGTGTTTATTGCGCCTGAGCATCTGCCACATACAAAAACTATCTTCCCAGTTAGCCTTCCTTTGACATTGCTGCACCTTTTATGTGTCCATAGCTTACACTGGGTACATCTTATAGAGTTTCTACCTATGCCTTTTCTACAGATCGAGCAGGGCCATCTACCTGAAGGGATTTGTGGTTTGTCTGCCTTCCTACTTATTAGGAATTTGGTTTTAGCTAGGTTGACTCTAAGGCCCTTCGATTCTAATTCTTGTTTCCACACTTGAAACCTCCTCTAGTTCTGATAGTGACTCAGCAATTAGAGCAAGGTCATCAGCATAGAATATTTGTTTTATTATATCTGAATGTAGATATAAAAATGTTCACATATTTTAAAAAAAAGTCATGTATAAGGGTTATAAAAGGTTGAAATGAAGAATGCATACAAATCTTAAAATAGGTTTTAAAAAAGCTTGATTGGAAAACGAGATGGATCATTTGCTTTCTTGAAAGAAATCCTATTTATATTTCTAAAAGCCATTTTTTGGTTTATATTGAAACGGTAGATGAAAAAAATGCATCTGTTGGTTTTGCTAATTGTTTCATTAGGGTCCACTTTCTCTATGTAAGCTATCGCACATACTTTTAATATGTAAACCTGCATAAAACTATACTGATGTTCATGAGTTTGGATAAACTCTTTTAATGTATGGAGAAAGAGATTCTCATTTCTCAGGACCATACAGCTTTTAGTCTATCTTCTAATCATGTTAGCCTTTACCGGCATTATATTCACAACCGTTCAGCAAACTGCAATTTTAAAATTGAGCCTCATTTTATGTTTTTAGCCATTAATGCTACAGGGAGATAATTACCAATAATCATGTTGGATTATATTATAATGAAATCTATAGCATCTAATAGGAGGAAATTCTTGATATTTTATGTGTTATAAACTGGAGGCTGTGATCTACAGAAGTGGTTAAAATAGTTTGGATTTTGGTTGCTATTAGAGCCAATATTATCCCCTAACTAGATTAACTCCTTTGTTGATTTCACAGAAGCACAAACCTTTGCCAAATGTGCATACCACCCCAGGACTATAATATTAACTGCTTTACTAGTATCACATAATTTCCACCCTGCTTCAATATAATATGCCAGTACTACTTGGGATACTCTATAACTTTCTCTGAATGTTGCCATTGATCACAACTATCCTTTCTATCTATTTAACTACTTATTGCCCCCTCCTGTCCCAATCATTCTTTTTCACACTCTATGCACATTAAATTTACTCATAAGCTCTATTGGTTGCTAAAAACTTGGATTTCTTCTCCAAATTCAGCAATTTCAAAATATATGATTAGGGCTATCAGTTAATTTTCCTCATTAGTTACCATGTAAAACTAAAGCCAAAGATGGAATTTAGTTTTTGTGTTAAATTTCAATGACATTTATCATTTAACGTTCATTTTTCTCATGGGTCAGATAGAATTTTTGCACTTTGAAATTGCACCACGCTTTCTTACCATCCCATATTTGCTTTAAATTTGGTTAATCTACTTTACATCCAATTGTTGGTGATAATCATTCATGAACATCTCACACAGCTCAATTATTCACATTTATATCTCGCATTTACATTAGACACTCACTAGATTCTGCTTGTCTCATTTTCTTTCAGTTTCTGTTATCATTCACACTTGATGACCATGTCTTTCTACCATGCAGTGCCATATTCCTTACATTAGCTTCACAATCAGCTTTTCACAAGAATAGAAATACTTAGGAACAGCTGTTTTCTGAACATTTTCCACATCTTTCTTTCTTGCCCGCTTGTCATCTGATTTCAGAAATTTATTATTAAAATGAGTATAAAATGTCGTGTGAATTGCTTGTTCTAATCATGCTATCAGCATTCATTTGTAGTTTGCACAGTTTTCATAAACTGCTCATTAAACTTTTGGCACTTCAGCTGGCCATATGTGGCCAAAACATTGTTTTATGTTCAAACCTGCCAAATGTGACCTCTCACACTTAGACTACTATGTTTAAAATTCCAAAGCTACAAGATAATACATGGTTAATTCAATGCAATATGAATAAACAAACATTACTTTTGAAAGAGTAATCTTCCTGCTAAAGGGTTAAAGTTTCCCAAACATCTGCCATATCACACACGCACGCACACACACACATAGCATTGTTGTCAACAGATGCAAAACAGAGCATTCAGTTGTTAGCTAAGAATTTCACTTGAGTTGTCTCTAGTCCTGACATTTATAGCTATATGTTTGGTTTAAAAAAAAAAAAAGAAAAAGCATCTTAAACCAAATTAGCTCTATTCTGAAATATCCTGTGTGTATAATGCTTTTCCTTTATCCTTGTATCATATGACAGTTGCTTAGCTCTGTCATTCCTGAGAGAAGATATTTTCGTACGGTCCTAGTTTAACAATATATGATTAATTTTTAAGACTAGCATTTTGTTTGAGGTAGATTTGCTTGTTGCTTCTAGCAGGTTAACCCTTTAGTGTTTAAACCGGCTATATCCGGCTCAAATATTCTATTCATTTTATGCTCAAATTGGCCAGAACCAGTATCTCACACCTACCCTGCAATGTCATTCTAAAAATAATTACATCTTTCAAATCTTGAAGCTACAAGATAATACCAGATTAATTTTTTAAAATGTAAATGAATAAAGATTACTTTTGACATATTAATTCGAATGCTAAAGGGTTAAGTGAGTACTTAGAAGCTCTGGAGACTGAGTATGAATTGTACTGTAAAGCCCTATCACAAGTCGTCTCACTGATTTAGTCCCTCAATGCTAACAAGTAGGTAAAGTTGATTTGAACATTTGAATGCTCATTGTTGAAATCAATTGAAGATTCATAACATTCTTGTCTTTCCTTGTTATGGAATGTTATTTTATTTTTTTTTTTTTTCTGATTCTTTACTTTTGCTTTCCACTTAAGCATTGTCTTTTAGGCTTCCATTTTCGTCTCCTGTTCCACATAACTACTTTTTTTTTTTCTTTTTGCAAACTTCTTTTTAAATTGAATCTTGCTGGCTCAGACCACTTGCCTTCTCAAATTGTGGGATCAACCTAACAAGAAATAT
Source organism: Octopus sinensis (assembly GCF_006345805.1). Taxonomy (NCBI): domain Eukaryota; kingdom Metazoa; phylum Mollusca; class Cephalopoda; order Octopoda; family Octopodidae; genus Octopus; species Octopus sinensis. The sequence continues at coordinate 14,771,118 of NC_043016.1, read as the reverse complement.
GTCATCATGACCTTTTATTAAAAAAAATAATAATTTGTTTTTGAAGACACTTGAATCAAATTAGACCCATTAGATATTTAAGCCATGATCTTACAAGTTGATATTCTGCAACTACAGTTAGCCATTGTTTACAGCTTTTTTTTTAATGGTGATTTCAATGAACTTTTTCCAATAGGTCAAGAAATCATGTACAGGTTCCCTCATTGGCTCTTCATTTGATCAATCTGATGCGACCCTTAATATAGTTTGTGATTCTACTAAGTGTTTTTACTTTTTCAGTTACCCATCGGTTGCAAAGCATGGTGGGGTATATATATATACATACACATGTATATATATATATATATATATATATATATATATATATACACACACACACACACAACGGGCTTCTTTCAGTTTCCGTCTACCAAATCTACTCACAAGGCTTTAGTGCCTGAGGTTATTGTAGAAGACACTTGCCCAAGGTGCCGGCTGAACCCGGAACTATGTGGTTGGTAAGCTAGCTACTTACCACACACCCACTCCTGTGCCTGAAAAAAATAATTTTACTTTTTTTAGCACTCTGTTCATTTTCATATTTGGTGAATTTCTATTCATTTTAAAACTACTTATTACCCAAACCTTTTTAACCATATCACATTTTGATTTACGTGAATTTTCCTTTCTACCAGTGTATTTCTATTTTTCTGTTCCTCAATAATAATTGAAGTGAAAACTCCAGCATTTTCATAATCCTTCATATTTTGGGTATGGGATTTTCTGCTCTAGATGAATCAAAGAGGAGGAAATTTCTATTATATACACAGCTTGTAATATAATGTTGTTGATTTATACAGCTCCTGGAACAGCTTTTTACCATGTAAGTGTTGGTGAAAAAATATATAACGGATAAAAAAAATACTTCAAAGAAATCCTCGTTCTTTAGTGGCTAATGCATTTTTCTCCATGTTTACTTAGGTCTGGACCACAAAATCCACAGGCTGGCCCTGGGGGTCCACCGTAAGTACGGAGTTAATGTGCTGTAGCTACTGCTCATTGTTGTAATCACTGTTGACTCTGTAAATTTATTTTAATTTTTTGTTTATACTGCACTCTATAGAACTATCTCTTTCAGTTTTTTTAGTTTTCTGTGCTTATATTGTACAGATGCTGCATGTATAAATGCTTGAAATTTTATGTACTGTTCTGTTGGACACATTATACAACATCCCAAAGATGTGTGTGTGTGTGGATATATATATATATACATATATATATATACACACACACACACAAGTGTGTGTACTCTTTCTATCTTGATTTTATATAATTTTTTCTTTTTTGTAATTCTTTTATCTTATATTTATGAAAATCTCTTTAAGTTGATTTCCAGAAACAATTTCTCTATAGCAGTTATAAGGTAGCAAATCTTCTTGATTTCCATAAGGTTGTTGAAATGTTTCTAGTTTAGTGTAATATCTTCATTTGAGATAATTTTATTGTCTTAAAAAAATACATTGAATTTACTTCTTTTTTCATTGCTAAAAATTAAGTCATGCTTGTCTTTTTGATATATCTTGCCAAAAAATTGTTTTATCATTTTTTGTGGGGATGTACAGTATGATTAATCCAATCTTGTTTAAGTATTAAGCATGAAGTTTTTTAGCTTTGTAAGTTTGTTTGCTAATTAAAGTTTGTTTTGAATAATCAAAATAAATTATTGATTACGGAGATAATTATTTTATTCCTTTAAAATATAGTTATCAACTAAATTTGTCAGATTGCTTTCAGTTAGTTTTTGTATTAGATTCCTTTTAAAGTAAGATGTCTAAATTATGAAACTTATTTGGATTAAATTCATTTCAAAAGCAAAGTGTTAATTTATTGTCTAATATATTTCTTTAGGTCAGGCCCACCACAGCCTGGTGGCCCTCCCGGCCCACCACAAGGCCCTCCTCAGCCTGTCCAGCAAAGTAAACGGTTGCAACAAACACAGGCTCAAGTTGAAGAGGTAATTCATAAAATTCTGTTCATGCTTTATTATTCAATCTTAATTTTTGCAAAGTGAGTCATTCAAATTTTTTGTGTAAGACTATCTTTACTTTCATTTTTTTCATACAGTTTTCTTAAAAATTTCTTTTACCAGCTTAAAATATTTTTCATAAAGTAATGAAAATGGTTATTTGAAGCATAAATTACTAATGCTGTTGCATTTTATATATTTATATATATATATATATATATATATATTTCTTTTTCTACAGGTTGTAGATATTATGCGCGTGAATGTTGATAAAGTTTTGGAAAGAGATTCTAAAATCTCTGAACTGGATGACAGAGCAGGTTAGTTTTATTAAAACTTCATTTCTTACATGACATGCAAATATAAATTTTGAATTTATCTAAATCCCCATCTAAACGACTGGCTAATTTGGAATCTAATAAAATGAAACTGAAAATGTTTTTGTCAGGCTTGAGAATTCTGTTTGGTGTATTGTTAAAAAATAGTGTAATTTAATCAATGTATTCTGTCAGTAATAGTGTATCTACCTGTTCATCTGATATTAACATGTAAGTAACTTGCACTCAAGACAAATTTCTCACCTGATGTCTCTAGCTGATCTTTACTGTCACTAATTCAACTTTACTCTGAAAGATGGCGCAGTCACTCTCTCTCATCTGGATAGCAGCATCAAAAATTTCCAGTTACTTCCGTTCAATGTACTTCTGTCCTGGTGACTTCAGTGTTCACATCTCTTAGCTCTTGTCTTCTTTTCACTCTGTTGCTCTGAACTTTCTACAAAATTATATTTTCATCATCGTTTAACATCTGCCTTCCATGCTGGCAAGGGTAGGACAGTTTGACAGGAGCCGGCCAAGCAGCATCCTGTACCAGACTTCTGTGACTGTTTTGGCAGGATTTTTACAGCTGGATGCCTTTCTTAACACCAACCACTCAGCAGAGTGGACTTAGTGCTTTTTACATGGCACAAGCACAAGTCAGGTCAGCTTTGACAAGGGTTTTACAGCTGGATGCATTTTAAGTAGCACCTGCACTGATAGGGTCACCATGTAACCTGCAAGACAAAGATCTTTTAGGAGGGGAGGGGGCATTGAAAGAGGTGATGATGAAAGCTTATAGTGAGACAGAAATGTGTTTTGCTGTAGAGGAGGTACAAGGTTGCCCAACCGGAGAGAGGGAGAGATCAGGAATGAAGACAGAAACAGGTGTGCTGTCACAAAGGAGATACATGGTTATCTAACCTGATGAAAATGAAGGAGACAGAGTGGGGAAAGTGCTGGGCATACTCCCAATGGACAGGGATCAGAATATAAATGGGATGGTCAAGTAAAGGAAGAGAGAGATATGGATGGTGGCAAGTGCCAGGGCATACCTTTGAGGTTTGAAGGTCTTAATATAAGTGGCAGGATATTGCCAAAGAAGTGTGATTAGAGGGGGGAGAGGAAGTGTGAGGTGAAAACCTGGGTATATAGAGTAGGAGGGGGCTTGCTACAGAGAAACAGTACCATGAGGACAGGATTGGGGAATGAGAGATAGGCATAGTGTATGAAGGAGGAAATGTAAGGAAGAGAAGAGATGTAGTTTGGTTTGTTGGTGTAGGGTATATGAAAAGTTTTCTTATGTGTGGGTGGAACTTCCTTATTTATGTTTCCGATTGATACACGTTCTATATCCTTTCTGAATCTTGCTTAACCCAATGAATCAATTTATTATCACTCATACTGCTTTTCATCACCCAACCTGAACTTTTAACTTGCCTATTTCTCTCCTGAATATCAATCCTCAAGAATTTCCTCCTGTTTCTTTTGCAATTGTTTGTACTAAACATATAATTACAATCCTGCCAATCTCAGTTGATCTGTGAAAGCTATCAACATTTTCCTATAGTACAAATAGAATGAGGAATTGAGAGAACGTTATTAAATAGGTCATTAAAAAAGCTGTGTTTTGGGTGTGACATACTGGTAAACTGTTGTTGTGCAGAAACTGACAGAAAAGAATACTTGAATAAACTTGGGTTGATGATTCTTTTTAATGAAGTTGTTTGACAGGCTCTCTCTTGGCTATTACATTTTTTCCATTTCATTTGTTTGGAAATTGTAACAAATACAGCTGACGAATGTAAAAGCATCTTTTCTTAAAAACTATTACACCATCTTGTTGCATAGTTTTTTCTTGACTTGTAAAATATCCCTAGACATGAAGTAAACTTCCTAATTTTGTTTTAAATGGTTTGTAATATTTTGTCTTATAGCACTTTAGGCTATCTTTTAACATAAAAAAAAAAATTTCTTTTTAGATGCACTTCAAGCAGGTGCCTCACAGTTTGAAGCAAGTGCTGGAAAACTCAAACGTAAATTCTGGTGGAAAAACTGCAAGGTAGGTTTGGTTTTATGGTTAAAATCACACTCTCTCTCTTGGTAGTTGTTTTTATTAAATTTTGATAAAATTATATACTCTAAGACCTAAACTTATTGAAATTAATTGATCTAAAAGACGTATTCTTAAAACAATTTTTATTTATAAGTAAAAGTAAAGTATTACTAGGAAATATTTGACCTATATTGTATTAAATCTGAGGAATTTATTTTTCTAATGAATTCATATATAATGAAACAAATGTTTTTAAAAGTCTAACTTTTAATTGCTGTTAAGTTCTATACTATCAAGTGGTCAAATGTTAATCTCTTTGAATATTTTAAACCCATTTCAAATGTGTGGTTGTATACTCTCTCTCTCCCCCCCCCCCCCCACAGCTTTTACATCATCTCTCCTACACCAGCCCCCCGCCCCCACAACAACTCTTGCTCCTCTCTTATTATCTCTTCTTGGATTCTTGCCACTCATCTATTTCGTCTCTTTCATCTTCCCTTCCCCTCAGGCCTACCATTCATACTCACTCTTATAATGCAGAATACCCCCTCTACACAACCTGTCTCATCACCTTTACAGTTCTATCCTTTCCTTTCTTGCTAACCATTGACCCTGACCTTCCTCCCCCCCCGTTTCCTTCCCTCCACTACCTGCTCCTCCACTACCACCACACTGCTAAAAAACTGTTCCTCTTATCATTCTTTACTGTCTTTCATTACCTTGCTAAAAATTATTATGCTGTTAAAGTCTCCTTCAGTTTTAGGGGCCACTTTAAGTTCTTTTTTAGTCTTCTTGGTAGCATGAAAATGCAACTAGTATGCTCTGTCAAGTGGTTGTTAGGGTATCCAGCCTTGGAAACCACAATAAAAGACATTGGAGCATGTCTTGGTCCTATGATTTTTTGGATCCTATTGAATCTTCCAATGCATCTTTGCTTGGAGAGTGGCAGTTAAACGATGAAATATATAGTTAATTTATATCTGTATATTATTTTACTAAGTTAAAGTGACTTTAAAGCTGTAAAAGTAATTTTCTTATATCCTCATAATTTGTGAATTAATTTTGGAATCTTATTCTGGATTAAAAAATATGTACAAAACATTATTTAAAAAATTTTTAAAGCATTTAAATTTCTTTTTTAAAATGTATTTATTTACATTGTAGAATGTTCTTGGCACTATTTTATACATGTAAGAATAGTCTTTCAACAGCTTTAAAAAATATAGTGTTCAGATAATTAAATATGTTGACTCATACTCTCTGTAATTCTAAAATATTAACTGTTACCCTGCTAAAAGCCACAGTCATGACTTTCCATAAGATTACATTAGGCTACGATTGCGGCTTTAAATAAGCTCTGTTTTTAATTGTACATAAATTCGAATTAGATGTGCCTGCTTCATTTTTTTGTCTCCATGAGTTGTGACATAAGAAGCTTATCTTCAATTTGCCTTTGTATGTAATTTGGCAGGATAACAGTTAAGATCTTCAATTATGGATACTTGATCCATAACACATATCTTATATAAAAATGAAATGTGATGACCATTTCCTTTCTTCTCTTTGTTTTCTTTCGATTAAATAATTAAGGAGTTTAAATTTTAGAATGTATACAGCCTGGTAGAATTATTTTATGAACATGGTATGATAAATCATGAAGCCTTATTACTGGATAATTTCAGATGATGATAATTCTTGGTGCGATTGTGGCAGCCATTGTCACTGTAATCATTGGTAAGTGCTGGTGCCATCGATTATCAATCACTTTCTTGTTGAGTTTGTTTACAACAGCTTCCTGGAAATTACACTTTTTTTTTTTTTTACCCACTCAGTATGATATGCAGTAATTTTCTGCTTGTTTTAAATTTTATCTTTTATAAAATGAGCAGAAAGTATGGGTTACTGTGTGAAAATATGTTGAGTGGTAAAAAATGAAATAAAAAAAAAAAAATAATCTTTCAACCAGATGAAAGCTGATTGTTACTGAACCAACATCTTGAAAGTGTTTTTCTTTTCTCCAGCACTGAATGCCAATTTAGAAATTTTATTTCAAATTTTATATACTTTGACAATTTGCATTTGGATTTTTTCCCCATAGCACGCAAAGCAAATTTGCTATCTTTCTTTCATTCTTTCATTTTCTTTTTTTTTTTTTTTTCTTTTTCCTTCTTCTTTGAAATATATTCTGGAATGTCATTATTTTTTATCTTGCACTTGCACGCCAAATTTTTTTTTTTTTTTATGTCGAAATTTTAACCTCTTATATTAGATTGCTAATCATAAGATTTTATGAGAATGGCTCATCTACTCAATTTGAGATGAAATTTAAAAAGATAATTAAAAAAAAAAATCAGAAAGCATTTAAGCTGCTTTTGAGCATCAGTTAATTTTAACTTTTTCATAATGTTGAAGTCAATCTTTTTAGAGGTTAAACAATGTTATCTCTTTTTACTTATAATTTTTTTATTTATTTGCACTTTTGGCTTTTTTGAAATTCTCTTTTACAGATGATCGCTATTCTTGTTACCATTGTACTTGTGATTATTATCATTATCATTGGTAAGTTATTGTTGGTCTTACGAACTGCCATCTATTCTAACACTGTATTGCAAAGAAGATGTCAGTTCTTTTGTGCTGCTCTAATATTCTCTCAATTCCAGTGTATGAAATACCTCAATTTGTAATGCGTCTATTAACTCACTTTTTAAATGCTTTATATAATATACTAATTGTTTAATTAAAGATGGATCAGGTTTTCAATCCCAACTCTCAAAAACACTAAATTGGAAGTAATGTTAAATTTAATCAACTTTCTATGATAATCCTGTATATTATGTTACTATCTTCATTTCTGTTTTTCCATCTTTTGCAACTCTCTCTCTCTCTCTCTCTCTCTCTCTTTCTCTCAATTTAACTTTGTATTTAGCATTCATATTTGGATTACTTGCTCATTGAAAGTCAATCTAAGATTATTGCATGGTTAGTTCCATGTCTTTTGTATGATACCTTGTTTGGTTGCCAGTATTTTGACACCAAACGTAGTTAAGTCTTAATTACTTAATTTAGTACTTAACCGACCTGAATAACAAAGGCTGATAAAGATATTTTGATGCCAGAAATATTGGGTCCCAATCCGATTGAGTGAAGCTAGAACCAAACTAAAAATAGTTGGATCACATTCACTACGAGAGTATAACTCAGATTTCTCAGACAAATTGGCTGATGATAGGGCTAAATGATTTTTCCCTAAACAAAACACTACTCATGCCAATACATGAAAGAAGTTTGGAAAACCAATGTAATAGGTTCCTAGTTTCAGCTTCCTGTGTCATAGAAACCCAGATATAATTTTAGTCTGAGAGTCTGGATAGAAAACAGATGAGTCACTATTAGAACAACCATATACTTTCTTTATAATTTTGTGCAGATTATTAAAATGGTAGGAGTTTGACTGCTAATACAGTTTGTTTATACAAAATGTTGCTAGATAACATTTTCACAGCTAAAATTTGCATCAAAGATAGTTTCTAAGAGAAAGGAAGTTTATGGATTCCAGTTGCTTGTTAAGGATTATTGTTAATTCTGTGTTGATAAACTTCTCCATGACATACAGCTATTCTACAAAGAACTTGATATTCTGTGATTGGTTTCAGAGTTGTATCATTTAGTGAGGAAGCACATTATATACATGTTTATTGAAAACTCTTCTGCCACATACATTGATCCCTGTTGTATATCTCAGTGACTTATTCCATGATAAATTGTCAGTCGTGTTTATGTTTCTAATACTAAAAATTACTTGAGTGTACCATCTTGGATCTGCGAGTGATTAAAAAAAAAATTTTTTTAAGTAATTGCCATCTTTAATTGGTAAAAACAAGTTAGAATGAACAAAAGTATATAAAGATAAAAACAAAATAAGCACCTTGTGTATTACACTGCAGTAACCTGGAAGAAATGTTACGGGATTTCTTGGTAGATTTGGTAAATAGGAATTAAAAGGTTTCTTTTGACAACTAAAGAAATTTGCTCAGAGAGGTTACATATCTGAAATCAATTATAGAGATGTTAGCTGCTTATCTCCACTTGGCCAAAATAAGCTGAAGGTGCTGTGAACCATTTCATTTTGAAATGTTTTTAAAATGTTGTCTAAAAGCAATCTAAGAAGCTAATTAACCAGAAACTTGTTTCATAAATTAGCTTTCAAATTATCCCAATTATATATATTTTAAAGAATAATCCTAATAATGTGAACATTATTACATTTATGGATGTAAATATCGTCTGATCTATATTTTTAGCTCGTCTTTATTTTAATAATTAACTTTGTTTTTCTGACTTTAAAGTTGTTGCATTAATCTGCATTAATCTTATCAGTTGTTGTGAACAATTGTATCTGTAACCATAGTAAATATTAGTGAAATTGTTTACCTGACTTATATCAAATTTTGATACTTTTACATTTTGTGTTGGCAAGCTGTGTTTTTTAACATTTGTAAGGACTAAATGCTTATTAATTATAACTGATGTTCTGAACCAACTCTTTGTTCCTCATAAATCATTTCATTTACTCAACTAGCCATTTCATAAAATCCATGTTTCCTCCATTTCATAGCTTATAGTCAATCTATTTATTTACATTTATTAGTCTTTAATTCTCTGGTATATTTTAGAATTTTTGTTATATTTATGCTGTTTTCTTAGATTTTTTTCAAATTTGTCTTTTAAATAAAATGGATTATTTGCATTCCACATTCAAACATCTTGGGGTTGTTAAACCATTCATTTTTGATATCAACTTGCTTGAGGTCATCTCTGATTCTATTGCAACAAAATTGCCCATCTTAAAACGGTCGTTTATTTCAAACTCTTCATAACTCTTTATAAGCATCATCTAAGTTATGTTCGAAACAATGTGATGGTTTTTAACATTTTTTTTTTTCATACTTGTTTGCAATACTGAATCCTGCTATTTGAAATCTTATATAACCTTTAGATTTGACTTCATCAATCCCTGTCTCTCACTTGGTCAATTTATGTCAGAATTTCATCTGTACACATTATATATCTATACCAGCACAGCCAACAATCCTTGTCTGTCTGCTTTCATAGTTCTCCTGTGTATGCTCAGTTTTTTTTTATGCAAGTAAAGTGTTTCATTGGATGTTCTCTGTTAGCTCATCCTTCCCTGCCCTCCATTAATCTTTTCACATCCATTGCTTATGCCTTATTACCATAAACATTGCACAACTTAAAACATTTCATGCAGTTTATTCTTTGCCAGCAGGTGACAACTGTCAACTTTTCCCAACAATTATATATAACTAAGTAGCTGAAACTGCAGCTGTGAATGAAAAGATGTACAAAAGTAGTGAGCAGCAGTTTGTCTTTTTGGATGCACAGTATGTGTGAGCCTGTGTGTATTTATTCAAATGTGTGAATATGTTTGTAAATAAAATATTAATATATTTTCATGTTTTTTTCTATTTACATATGTTTATTAAGTAGTTTATAGTGGGCAGAATTAGCAAAGAGCAAGTCAGAATAACTTGAGGAGGGTTAGTTACTCCCCTTTGTCCTGATTTTTAAATCCTGTTCCAGGATGACATTACATTTCTCTTTCCAAGGTCATTAAAATAAGTACAAGGCAAAGTATTAGTATTGATTTAAACTAAAATTTTTGAAGGTTCTATACCAGTAATGGCCACAGTCCAGACTAAAACTAGTTGCTTGTTCATACTGAGAAATATTGAATTCTAGTCAATACCCTTTAGGCAAGGCTATTTCCCAAATGTTCTTCTTTGTCAAGTTGCCTGATGATGACTTTTTTCTCTAGATTATATTTGAATATAGAAGATACTAGCTTAAAAGCCGCTCTATTGGGTGGCTCTTAAGCTGGCTCCTGTGGAGGGCTCTTCATTGGGACTTGGGCCCAACAATGACGCTTCATGCATTGAGTACATATTAAATTTTATTCAACTTGAGCAATTTTCATCAAAACAGTGATATAATTTGTCAACTTGGAACTTAATGCAAAGCTGCATGATAAACAACAGTACCACCATGGCCACCACCTCTGCCATACACACATCTTTCAGCCTTTTTGTGATGGTAATGGGAGGATAGTAATAGTATGAGGTGTAGTTGTGGTGGTGGTGGTGCTAGCTGAGATGGTCAGGGATGACAGTGAGAGTGAAAGATGTGAAAGACTGGTCATGGTGGTGAAGTCAGTTATTGATGGTGGTGGTGTCAGAAGTCTGGTGGGTGTATGGCAGATGTGGTGGTACTAAGAAAATGAATTCAGTGTTTAGTCCCTAACTCTCTCACATACCTACTCTTTCTCTTATTAATCCCATCAACAGTAGAAGTTACATTGAATAGCGAGAGAAGGGATCAAAGTGTGACACACTGACACACAGAAATTAGTTTTCACATTTATTATATTAGATTTAGTATTAGTTTAATGAAAAAAATTGATACTATAAACTTATGTTTAACATAGGTAGAAAGTCTCCTTTTGGAGAGTTGTGTAGTTGATTAAATCAGCCACAGTTCTTGAGTTGCACTTATTTTGCTAATCTTTGGAACAATGACAAGCAAAGATGATCTTGGTGGATTTGAACAGTGCAATGTACAGGCCCATATTCAAATAATCCAACTTATTTCGTCCAATATCTTACAGATTCAGCCAATCCATTGCTCTGAAAACTGCTTTTAAGAGTATTCATCCATGTCAAATTAAAGATAAAAAATATCATTGATATTTTTATTATGATCAAGAATTTCATCAGTCTAACAAAACAGAAGATAAATTTTATATTTTGTTTTATTTTTATTATTATTTTATTACTATGGAGAAACAACGAAAGGCCTATAACTGGTCTTGAGCAATTGTGTATTTATATAGTATGTAGTTCATTTGGACAACCACCCATAGTTAAATTAGTAGCATTATTTTGTGAAATCACTCTGCTTGCTGATTTATAAATTTCCAGAACGTATTTTATAGACTGAATTATCATTAACATTATTACTATGCTATGAATAGTGACTGGCATTTTTGGACAAGTGTACTAAGGTTAATTGGTCAACAGCCACAAAAAACTCTTCAAAAAGAGACAGTTATGAATGTAGCAATGATTCCATTTTGTTAGTTTCTTAAAATAAAAAGTATGAAGATTAATTTTTAATGCTAATTTTTAACTTAGTTTATAGTAATGCTGTTTGAATAATAGATTTAACTATTATATTATAATATGGAAAAGAATTTCCATAATTTCTTACGCTTTTCAAATAAGATTCCCATTTGTATTTTGATTAGCAATACAATGTGTTTTTTTTTTCCTCATTTTGATAATTAATCCCAACTTCACAAAATCTTTCTGTATTAAAATCTTAAGTTTCTATGATCTTGGATTAAATTGTTTTCATCATGGTCTTAGTTAATGTCTGAAGAGGGGTAGATTGTAAATATATATTACACATTTGTGTTTTCTGTATATTATTTAAATTTTATTATTCATCTAATGAATTGAATTCTTTCCTTTATTTGAAAAATAATTTCAGCACAATTCATAATTTTTATGGCTACATATATTGTGTACCTGTGTGAAATAACTGGATTAAATGTTGTTTTTTTTTCTCTTTTTTTAATACATAGGAATAAGATTTTGGTATTTGAATGTTATAAGTAAAATGTTTTCTGGATTTTTATGAGGTTTTTAAATAAAAACCATTAATAATTTAGATTTTGACAAGAAATTTTCTCACTTTGTCCCTTTCATTTTTGCTTTCTGTTCTTTGTACGTACTTCATATACTCATATATTTCACTTCAATTTCATTGCATAAAATGTTTTATAATTGAACATTACTGTAGAATTCAGTGAAAGCATTCCACTACAAGATAGCTTGCATTAGCTGTTTTTCTTTAGTATTTATTCAAATTTATATATTTTGTTTCATCCTTTTTAAAATGTTTCAAATGATTGAGTTTTTCTTACATTTTAAAACTAAATACTTAGATTCATTTCAAGTTTGACAATACTAATTATTTTAAATTTCAATTTAATAAAGTTCTAATTTGATATTTATATAAACTACATTTTTATATTTTAAGATTAAAATGTTAATTTGTATGTGTTTTTAACTATTCATCTTTTCTAATGTGTAGAGATAAACTCTTCAATCTTTTCAAGTTGAATTTTTTTTTAGTATATAAATTTAAATATCTACATTACATCTTGGTTTGTATTAATTGGTATTCTAATTTATTCATATTTAATATATTTTGAGTGTCTGTGCAAACTTTAAAATGTTTTGTTAACTCATTGTATTGACAAATTAAAATTTCATTCAAATGAGATATATTCTCTTTGAGTCTCTTCATTGTTAGTAACTTTTAACATTATTTATTCTTTAACCACACATATTTTCACATTCATATATATAAATATAAAAAGAAATGTTTTCTAGTGAGCTTGTTTTTCCCTTTATCCATTCTTATTTGATTTAACTCGTTCAATTTGCATGTTTTTCTTTATTACTGCTTGAAATTCACTAAGTGTAACCTTTACACATTCTTAATATTGCATACAATACAATGAGATGATTGTTTTATGAATTGCAGTTATGCAAGACAGTTATATAAATGTTATAGATTATATATGTACATAAATTTATATACAACATCTAATCTGTTCCTATTTCTTTGTCTTCCTACCTATCACAGTCTGGGTGTTCGCATAAATACTTTGCGATGTGTAAGCTAAAATTTCTTGTCTTATGAATATATTTGCACTATCCAACACAATCTTGGTATTCATTAGATGTTGTACGTGTTGTATATAGAGGTAGATGTTTTGTCCGAGATTCAAGTGTAGTTATACTGTGTGTATTGGTTTTCTGGTGTTAGGATGTTTTTTTTTTGTTTTTTTTAGCACAGGAATTTTCCTAATTGTTGCACTTAAAAACATAAAAATATTTCAAAATTGTGTGTGCATGCACACAAACACATACACACACACACACACACACACACACACACAAAAATTAGTCTGTATCATTTTTTAGATATTTTTATTTTGTGGCTTATGAAGTTCATTTTTGCTAAGAGATTTTGACTGTATATGCATTTTTTAATTTTATTTTTAATGGTTGTAGGGAATAAAATGTAGGAATTTCTTACTGTTATCTTTTAAAAGTTAGCTTCTTGTACATGTTGAGAAAATTCGCCCTAAGACAAATTCACTGTATGGACAATTATATCAGCATTTTGTTAAATAAATAAATAAATAAATAAATCATTGCTTTGTAAAAGCATTAAATAGGCAAATCTTTAATGTCAAACATTAAAAAACTGTGATGAAGTCATAACGAAATTTCTTATGACTAATTTTTCAACAGCAAAAATATTTACGGCGAAATTTCTCATAACCCTTTTTGTAGATGTTAGATTTTTGGTTCTACTTAGTGATTGTAGATGTTAGATTTTAGTCCTATTTAGTGATTATCTATTTGAATTTAGAATTCTGGTATTGATTTTCATTGACTGATTTTTAAAAAATATATTATTTTTGGATATTCTAATATATTCAACGTAAAAAGTCGTTTATCAAAACACGTTGCCTCTTTTTTAGGGTAGGAGACCTTAAGTATTAGTATGCTTATTTTGTCTATTTTAGTGTGATTAAATTAATAGTATTTAATGATCTAATCGAATGACAGTTCTTAGCTTAAATCATTTGAAGCAGTAAAGTGTGATTTAACTCTTTAACATTCAAACTGAACCATATCCAGCATAAATGTTTTACCATTTTTATGTTAAAAGTAACCTGATCTGGCCTCTCACACCTACAATGCCATTCTAAAAATAAGCAGTCGCACCATGAAAATCTCGTCTACAAGATAATGCATGATTAATTGAAAACTATATGGAAATAATATGCATTACATTTGAGAGAGTAACCTGAATACTAAAGAGTTAAGATTATGGCTGGCTATAATTTTGCCAGGTTGAATGACCATGTGAAAGTTTACCATTTTAAATTTTAATGGTTTCTTTGGTTTTGTTTTTTCCCAAAATATTGTTTCTAGGGATTGTATATTCTTTTGTCCTGGAAGTGAAACAAAAGCAATAACTAGTCTAATGTATAGCACTTGGTGGAACATATTGGTGCAGTTGATCAAATATTCATCTTATTAGTTCTTAGCCACGGGTTAAATCAGCCCTTATAGGAATCAAACACAAACTACCAATTACTTAGACTCCAATTCTTTAAAGTATTGGATTTTACCCCTTTTAAACATAAAGAATGATGTTCCTCATCTCTTTATCTCAGTTTTGCACAAGTTTCCTTGAAATGACTTGTCAGAGTTCTAATTATTTTAGATGCCAATAATCTTTTCCTTGAATTGTATCATTGCTGTGAAATATACATTTTGAAAACTTTGTCTTTCTGATTAATATTGAGCAATAATTAAATATAATATTAGTTTATTCATCGTAAGAAAAACTAATTTTTGTTTAAACTTCTTGAATTTAAACTAGCTCTAGGTTGGTTAGTCCTCATTACTCCACAAGGAGCATAAAGCCAGTTTCTCTGAATATAATTCCTCAGACTGGATGCCAGTCTGTCACGGTATCACTTGTTTTTGGCAGCTGAGGGGACTGAAGCAACCTGAAATGAAGTGTTTTGCTCAAGAACACAATGCGTTGCCCAATCCAGGAATTAAAACCACAATTTCACAATCATGAATCCAACACTAGCCACTAAACCATGCACCTCCACAGACTAGCTATATCCCTCCCGAATATTCTACTTGTTTTATGGCCTCTTACTCTTCACCTACAATGTCATTCTTAAAATAATCAGATCATTGTGTGATTAATTGAAAACAATATAAATGAATAAGTATTGCATTTGACTGAAATGTCTGAATATTGAGACTTCATTCATTTAGCTAAAACCCTTCATTTTCTCTCATATTTATTGTAGTGTTTTAGATATTTGCAATATTGACCTGTCCTTGATACAGCAATTCATCAGATCTGAGATTAAGTTTTTCTAAACGATTCAAGCAAAGTTGTTGGAGAAACATAAAATAATGTGAACTCATTTAATGACTTATTGTAGAATCTAGATTCATGCTTAGAGTAAAAACACTTTGTCTATTAATTCCCTTATGCATACACACGCATGCACGCACGCACACACACATACACACACGCACATACATACACGTGTGTTTGTGTACATGCACAGTACTGTCTCTATTCTTACAAGAAGTCTTGGGTTTTGAACAGGTAGTTTCTAGTAAGTTTTTTTATTTATACAGTATATCTTCCCATGTAGCACACTTAACCCTTTAGCATTTACACCAGTCATATCCGACCAAAAGTATTCTGCCTGTTTTATGTTCAAACTGGCCAGATCTGGTCTCTCACACCAGCCCTACAATGTCGTTTTAAAAATTAACAGCTACCTCATCAAAATCTCATAGCACCAAGATAATGCCTGATTAGTTCAAGGCAATGTGGATAAAAAAGGATTAATTTTGGCAGAATAATGCGAACACTAAAGGATTAATCATATTGCTAACAGATTCACTCGAATGAGGGGCCCTGAATTAGGTTTCTCTCTCTAATGTGGTTTTAATTAAAGCCTCATATCTGTTTTGTTTGAGCTTGTTATAGAACATATTAATGTTAATTGTATTTTCTACCTTATCTTTATTTCTCATACAAATCATCTTGAAGTGAAAGAACTTTAAGAAACTGATGATGTAAATCATTTCAGTTTATTTGATGTTGAAACCATGTTTGAAAAATCTTTAAAATATTGTTTCTTCCGGAGTGAATATTTGTAGGGTTTAAAGATGCTAGAGGAATATGTACTGAGAATTTTGCTCTCAGACATCATCTATAAGACCACTAATATCTTTTAAGGCTCATTAGTTGTCTTGCAGTCTGCTTTTGTGCCTGTTGAAACAAAAAGTAGCTACGTTCGGTTCTAGTTAACAGTTGGTGTGAGGCCAAAATAGTTTGTATTGCAGCAAGAAATAATTTCAGAATAGTTATAAAGATGGGCTGGTACAGGATATATTTGGGGTTTTTGTGTAAATCTATATCCATAATTACTTTGTAATTACTTTTATGAATTCATTACACCAGTTTTACTATACAAACTGAACATTCAAAAATTTAAAAGAATTCTAAGTATATACATAACATTAATTTGTAAAATGTGTATTCATTGATTCTTTTATGTTCAATTTATGAGTAACGACTTAACCCTTTCGTTACTGTATTTTGAGATGCTCTGTGTTTCTTTCAATTATTTTAAATATAACAAAGAATTTAGTAAAATAACTTTATCATTAAGCTATTGTTAGGAGTATAAATTGTGACTAAGGTTTGGAAGATTTTAATTCAAAACTTGTAAAAAGCAAGACATTTGTACTACAGAGCCAGTTTCAGCCGGGTTGGTAATGAAAGGGTTAAATGATGTGTATTTTAAATATTTCTTGTCAAAGCCGAACACTAACAATAGAATTTAAAAGCTACAGTTTACAATAGGTGAAAAACTTGTAAATTTAAATTTTAGGCAACTATAGAATATCAGATTATAATATATAATTCCTTTTAAAATAGCCTTTTCCGATTTTTAATATGGTGCATGCATTTTAATTTGTTGTGTAATGTGCACTAAGTTCACTTATCTTCTTGAATACTATTTATGTATGTTTGTGTGTGTTTTCTTTTAGATGTTGTGTAAAGTTATTTGTTAATTTTAAATGTAGCATTGTTTGAACGCATCACAAAGTTTTATAGCTTTGCATTACAAATGGAAACTATTAGATTATGGTCTTGTAAAGTTAATAATAGTATAATATATTTTCTTCAAAATTGAACATTTTACAGTTTTGTAATTATCAATTTGCATAATTCTCATTTTACTCAAATACTTATTCAAAAATCACTAGCTTAATATTTAAAGACATTTACTATATGACTACAAAATTAAATGCTTGTTTAATTGAATTTTCCTAATCATAATTATAAATAACAGTAATAGAACTAAATTTACTCCAATTTCTTTTCACTAATCTTATCCTTTGACGGATTTTATACTAACATTATTTTCATTTCTCTTCTCTAATTTGCCATGCAGTCTGGGTAGCCAACAAATATGGCTAATGGTAGATTATTTTCATTCTTTTGATGTTGTGATTTTTGTAATTATTTTAATGGTCCAATTTTATTATTTTATACTTGTGTGTATGTGGGTTTTTTTATTTATTTTTTTTTTTTGTCAGTCTTAGTTTTTGAATTGTGTATGAAAGTTCATCTTGTTACTGAGTTTTAAGGATTGTTCAAATCATTACCCATAGTGTTACTTCAGATAAAACCTTTAGCCAACAAAATACAATTTACTATTTCCATTAAGAATCTAATTTAATGGTAAAGCAGTGCAAGTATTAATTTTTTTATTTGGGATGATGATGATGCAGTTTTTCAAAATTATGTGGTTCAAATATTACTTCATATTGTTCCTTAACAGTGTTGCTTTATTTTTTTATAAATCACTTATAATTGCATCAAAATGCAAATATACTTCATTAATTATAATTTGATTTAATGCTTTAGAACTGAAGAATTGTTATTAAAACTAGTATGGTGTGTAGAGAATAAAAGCATTTTGTAAATTAAAAGTGGAGTGTGTTTACAATTGAAGTAACTAGAGCAAGTATTTAATAGTTATTTCAGACATGTAAAAGTTAGAGATTGTAGGTGAAATAATGACTGAGATGGGCTTTTTTTTTTCTAATATTGTTTTTAAAACTCTGATATGTGCATGTGAGGTATTTGTTTTCTAAAATTTGAAGGGTTATGAATTGACAATTTTTATTCTATAATTCAGTGAGTTAAATATCTTATATACATAGTAAGTAAATAAAGAATTCTTATGTAAGAGTCCTCTCTTTAGATTATTTGGAAATTGTAAGGGTACATTACATTAATAAGGACATTATGGGAGAAAGTGATATTTCCTAAGAATATTGATTTTCAAATGAAAGATGGTATGTAACGTTGATTAATCATGTATGGTGTTTCATGGAATACATTAAAAAAATAAGATGTAGATTATAACAATTGTTACATCAGCTACTGTTAATGTAGACAAAGTTATAATGTTGAATTTTGTAAATCAGCTTGGTGTTTGACAATTTCTGGTATCCGATAATTCAAAATTTTGAAATTAAGTCAGAATAACAGTGGAAAAGTAGTAGTGAATTTTTTATAGAGTTTTTTAAAATTTTATTTAAATAACTCTTTATTTCAAACAAAGTAAGATCTGTCAGCAAAAACCATGCCAAAATAACTTGTAAATAGTTGAAGCACTGACAAATGCAACAATTTAAACATGCTTCCTCATGCAAAATATTTATATGATTTAGTTGAAGAAATCAGAGCTATTTAGTGCAAGCATGTCAGTGTTTCTGGTCCAGTATTGAAGCAGTCTTTATCTTGTATATTTAATATACTGAGCGATGTACAGTCACTGTTGATATACTGCTATTTAAAAACTGGATAAAGATCTGGCTACTGATATAGCAGTGTGAGGAGTTACCATGTAGCAGTTTCTTTGAAAATCCATTCTCTCATCCACACTCTTTGGTCTGTATGTACATTTCATCACACTCGCATCTCACCATTCTCCTTGGCACTGCTCATCGTCAGCTAGATGGAGACAGGGTATGGACTAAGAAGGGTTTGTGTGTTGCATCTAAGTTTTCCAGCTAACTACTTGCATGTAATAGAACAGTTTCAGTAGGGCTACAAAAGTAGGACACAGTAAGCCTTTTTTGTAAAGTCAAAATTTTCCATCTTTTGTTGGAGAAACATTTAGTTATGTACATTTAATGCTTTCCAGATAATATTGAGATCCCCCCATTATTCATGATGTGCTACAGTAGTCGAGTGAATGAGTTTTTGTATCAGCTGTTCTGATATGGCTTTTATGTAGCAGCTTCTCATACAAGCTTGAGAATCATGCCTTTTCATATATTTCTAGCAATGCTGGCGCTCCCTGCATCCTTGCTCACATTTTAGTGATGGTGAATTATTTCCTTTTTGGTTTTAAATTGTGCCTAGCCTCCTTAGTTATTTCATAATTTTCACATTACCATTTTGCTGAATCAGCCACTGATTCCTATGGCAAATGCTATAAATACTTACAACTGAAATTTCAGCTTCATCACCCACAACGGAGTGCTACTGATGAGCATGAAGTTTTCATGCCAAATTGGCTTGCCAATCTAATACCCTTGCAGTATGGAGGTTGTCTCCCTTGTCAGTACATAGAACATGTGCTTTTGTGGCTAGAGTCTCTGACTCTTATTTCTAGCAATGCTGGTGTTCCCTGCATCCTTGGTCACTTGGTGAATTTTTTTTTTTTTTTGATTTTGAATAGTGTCTAGCCACATTAATTAAAATTTAGCAATCAGCAATTGAGTACATGGAAATATTCATTCCAATATTTACTCTGCATCAGCAATTTTTTTCTTGTGCAAAACAAATTGTTTTTATTCTATTTCCTGTCTTTGTTAACATTTCGATGTTAAATATTGCCATATATATATATATATATATATTCTGGTCATAGTTGCCAAAGCCATGTGGACAGCTCGTCAGATTCAATACAAAAAAAAAAAATACAAAGACAAAAAAAAACCTAAACGTGTCCACTTCAAGCGCTATCTACTGGAAAATCGGATCTCCCTGTTTGCTGATTAGTCCTTTTCAGGTCTGTTTTCGGTTATTTTATCATATGGTCCAGAGAAGACAACCCATCCTCATTAACATGTTTATACATTGGGCCTTAAATCTTGATATCTTAGTGTTTCCTTATGTTTGCGTGGTAGAAAGTTTAAATTCATCTTTGTATAGTCTGAGAAGCTGTCCACAAGGCTTTGACCTTGACAAATACGAAACCTTTGGTAACTCTATGACCAGAATTAAAATTTTGTTGTAACAATTATTGCTCTATTCTTTAGAGTGTGTTTCTTTCCTGATATGTTTTATTGACTATATATATATATATATATATATATATATACACAAATCCTAATGGGTTATGTGATAGAACAGGTTCATTTTAAACATTTTTGTATAATTGATATAGTTTAAAATGTATAGATATTTCTTCAGAACTTACATATAAAACAGTCCAAAAAGAACTTGTGGTTTCTGTGCACTTGTGCATATCTCCAAATATTTATTTCTCTTACTTCTGGAGACTAGTTACCTAACAATCACACAGCCTTCATTTAATTCAGTATTCTAAGATTGTTTATATGAGAATCCTAGTAAGTTCTATGGAATCCATATATTGAGGGGATACTTTACTTTTTGTAACAGTGATAAACAGGAGTGCAGAATGTGATATTGCATAACAGCAGGAGTAAATTGAGCATGATGCATGGAATGGTGGAAGGTGCACTAACTGAATGCAAAGTGATCAGAGAGTGTAACTGAAGATATAAAAGAGTGTTCACAATATACAAAAGAATTATACAGACCCTAAGTAGTAAGGAATTGTTTTGCAGTGAAAGATTATGCAAAATATTGTTAAAATATTTCAAGAAAAGTTTTAAATTAAGCTTGATTTTTTAATTTTTTTATGTGATACAGTATTGAGATCTTTTATTACTAATATATTAGTAATTTGTTGCTTCAGTACTTGGTGTTTAAATGGTTTTGAAGCATAGGTTTGAAATAGTTTGATGGTGGCTTCAGAATATGTAAATCTCCAAGTAATCCAAAACATTAATTTTGTAAAGTAAGCTACATTACACATTGAAACAAACTTGTTGGTTTATAATGAAAGGAAATAGTTGAGGAACTTTCAGTATGCTCTTGATACTGGTCTTGTTGATTCAGTGGAGGTGAAAAGCAAAATCGTCTACAACAGAATTTCAACTGTATGGTGCTGTATCCGTGCTGCCATGCACTACTCATATTAGAATGTGCCTTGGTGTTTATTAATGTCTGAATATTTACGCTTTATTTTGATAGTGTACATTTTTATTTACCTTAATATTTTTAATGTTATTACAGAAGGTTAAATTTCCTGTACTGTTAAACTTTAATATCCATTTCTTTCAAAGTTATGAAGTTATAATTGCTCCATCACTGTTCAATTATTGCTGTTAAAGATGTTATTTTTTCTTCTTTCTAACTCTACTAACATGTAAATGCTACTATGTAAAATAATTAAAAAGAATTTTAATGTTTTCATATGTATTTGATTGAAGGTCATGCTTTATAAATTTAATAATTAATAGATTTCATTGAAATGTTGTAATATACATAATTATGGTTGGACCAATCTATATTTTATATTTAGTTAGCTATGTAGCATTTTGATAAAAGTAACAGTGAAAAGAAATTCAATTTTACATAGTAGAATGTTTTCTTGTCTGCTTGCAGTCTCATACACAATTTCTTTGTCATATGTGTGCAAATGTGTTTTCGTGTGTGTATGTATATATACTCGGTTAGGTGTATGTATACACATACTTCTCACATCCTGTGCATGTATTTGAGGACATACTTAGTAATTTTGTTAAACAATTCTAATTTAGCAAAAACCAAATGTATTTAATAAAATTTCGTGGACAAGTTCTCGATAATCTTTCTTCTAAGATTATTCTGTGAGTCCACCTTCAGCTGCGACGATTGTTTCAATGCAGAACCAGAATAGTTGACAAACCTACACTAAATAGCTTTTACTTCACACCTGGATAATGACAGCCTTCAGGGGAGCTATGGTATTGTGATGATGTTGATTAGTCTCCCTTCAAAAAACACTCCAAACGTAGTAGTCCAAGTTTGGTGTTGGATTATCATAAAAATTCTAAGATCCTGTGGAAAGATGAGAATTGGCATGATATGACCTTCTTTACTCACCATTCCTAAAGCCATCAGAAGCATCTGTACATAGCCATCTCTCATTTCTCTTGTTAGATTTCGGGTCTTGGTTGAAGAGTTTTTCCCATCAGAGAACCAAAGCAGGCCATGTTTGTGAGGGGTTTTAAACCTTGTTAAGCAACTGCTTGGCAGGGATCAAATGGAGTTCTGTGTCTTTGTAGAATTGGTCCCTCCTCAATACAAACGACTTGTATTGAATGTCTGCATGCACCATAATTCTGAGAGCAGAAGTTCTATGGTGATGGCCCTTATTGATTTTTCTGGGATCCATATCAATAAGGCTGGATGAGTTGCTGTTTCCTGATAGTTCTTTGAGAATGAAGTGTATCAAAGAGTGGGAGGTAAAACCCCTAAACATTCTCACGAGAGGCTTCCAATTTCATCTGAAAGATCTTGCAACATATAAAATGTTGTCAATTTTCTAAATTGTTGTTTTCCCACACACACATGGCAATAATGACTTTCGTTTCTTGTATTTTGTCTGCCATAGGGAAATCCTTTTAATTGGTTTGAAGAGAGTAATGTACTGATAATTGTCCACAAATACCATCTATACCCCACGTGTGTGTGTGTATATATTTGATTCATGAAACTAGTTTTAAAAATACGCTTTAACATAGCATGTTTTGATTTTGTGTATGTATATATATATGTGTATGTATGTATGTGTGCACATATATTGATGTTCTCTTTTTTTTTTTTTTTCTCTTTTCTTAAATTTCAGTTTGGCAAGTGAATGAAAATAAGTGAAGCATCTGGCTCCAGCAGCAGGACTCTTTGACCAAAGCAACATATTTAGTGTAGATTTGTAGGGAGTGGGGGGAAGGGTGGGTCAGATGGTTGGATGAATGTTTTTTTGTCAAGGCTGGACGTAGTAAGGGTGGGTGTATACTCTGTACACATTTGTGGGCTTTATATATTTGTTCTGCTCTTCAATGTGTATGTGTATGTGTGGGTGTTAGCTTGTGTGTGTATTGTGTATATGTTAATGTGTATGAATTTTGTAGAGACGTATACTTATGTTTATACTCTCAGAAGTATTACTAATATAATAATTATGGACATGTTAATGTAATTTGCAATTGTTATCTGAGATCTCCCTGCCCCTCCCCTTCTGTGAATGTTTTAGGAACTATACGGTGTATCTATGTTGCTGCATGTGTTGTCTTTCCATTATTTCTCTCATCATTTTGTTTTCTCTCACACTTCTGTGCATTATCTGCATGTATGCCTGCATTCCTTCTCCTTGCTCTCCAGATACCTATCCTCTCCTAATACCTTACATTTCTCTGACACAACCATGCTATGCCCACTCACAACATAGTGAAGAGAAGCCACTAAGCTGGCTTTTAATGTATTTAATTATAGTTTGTGAAAATTTGTATAAATAAAATTGTAAAAAAAACAAATAAAATAAACAAAATAAATAAAATAAATAATTTATGTATAAAATAAAATCCACTTAAAAATGGTGTGTTAGTTATAATATCACCATTAAAAAATATATATTGAATATTTCATTTGGTTAGTATATGATCTATCACAGCAATTTGTAAACACTGCTGGTGTATGTGGTTGAAATGGGGTTATTTTTCCATATTAGTCATATAACTGAAATTATTTTAGCCAATTCTTTTCTGATAGCTTAAGAAATAACTTAGACATCTATTGGCTCATGTATTTAAATCAATGATGAATGTGCTGTCATAAACCTGGACACTAACATTATTTATTTCCACATAAATATTGTTTTATAGTGCTGCTATTGCCATTAATTTCCTTTCTAAATTAATTTTCCCTTCATGTAAATAGTTTCTGTAAAGTCAATTTTCCCCCCTTCTCCCCTACCCCGTTAATTCCCCTCACCCCCACCTTTTATTTTTGTCCTTACCTGTTTTTGGCAGTTGCAATTATTCTTCAGTGTAACTAGATATTTACACAAGTATGGCTCAAAATACTTGTTCATGATGTACAACACAATCTTAAAATAGTATTCTCTTACTTTGATGATGAAATAAGAGATTATTATTATTATTATTAAAAGTAAACTCTTTAAATTAGTGTATGGTGGATTTCCTAGCAGCTTCCATACCTCTTAATTTAATAAAATTGTGGTTAAAAATTAAAAACGTAAAAAAATCCTGAACTATTAAGATATACTTTATAGGCTGTTTGAAAATAAAATTTTGAATGAAATCTCTCTTCAATTATTTTTTATTTGTTTAAATTGTTTCAAATTCCTAACTGTAGCTTGTGTCAATGCTTCATGATGCAATCTGAATCTCGAAAAAAAAAAAAAGAAAAAAGAAAACCAAAAACCACCAATGATTCCCCCTCCCCTTCGTATATCTGTAAATGAATGTTTGCATGTGAGGAAGACCTACTGGCAGCACTTGGTTGGTGTTTTTGTTCAGTCTGCTCTACACAAACCAACTACCTGTCTTGTTATGAAAGAAAAGTACACTCTTTTAGGAGCCTTGGATTATTTATTTGTATTTATCAATTAACTTCTGTTAATTATCCTCTCTAACTTCCTTTTTAATGTTTAACTCTATATAAGCTGCTGAAATGGGAACCAGATCTACTCAGTACACCAGTTGATGGTGTGAGATGTGTACAGCTCTCAGCCGAAATCTGGTGCAGATTAATTCATCAAGCAATTCACTACCTTTATGAAAATTTTAAAAAATAATAAAAAAGAAAAAAAAAAAATATTGGAGAAAAACAAATGGGCTCTGTATCTTTATATAAAAGATAATCAGTTTCCAAATCTATTTAGCTCTTATAGATTACTGATGAGAGAGAGAGCGAGAGAGAGAAAGAGAGAGAGAGCAACAAAAAAAAAAAAAAACAGAAACCATCTAACGAAGCCTTTAAATGCTTCCTTTTCACTTTCATACACGTTAAGTATTCTTAATAAGTCAACACTGCTTGAGGAGACAGTGAGAAAGACCTATCAGCCAAGACGGTTGCTTAATGCCTAATACAGCAGGAAAGCTATATTCACACTTCCTCTTCATTTAATCTATCTTTCTCTGTTCCTTTTTATTATAACAGAGCCTTTCTGTTTCCCTTTTTCCAAAAGAAAGTTTAATTTCCCTTTTATCATTTTGGCTGTTGCCTAGAAATCTCACAGATATTACACAAATCTCTCCCTCCAAATAAGCAGCAAAATCAACTTGAAATCTCTTATCTGATTTTCATTTTATCTTTTCTTTCTTTTTTTTTTTTTTATTCATCTGTATATTTCACTTCTGGGTTGTTTATTTTCTTTCTTTCTTTTTTTTCTTCAGTTCTCAACAAAATAAAACTTGAAATCAAAAATATGCCGCTGTAATAAATATTCAAGTCTTGTTTTGTATGAGAAAATTACCGGAAAAAAATAAACTAAAAAATCCTTTATGTTTATATATATATATAATATATATATATATATTTTTCTTGTTGTTCTCCAACATTTTCCCCGAGTTCGGATTGTTGGTTGTCACTAATTTTGAAATGGGTCTTTTAAATAACTTCATTCCAAGTCAATAGCCCTCTGTTTATTTGAAAGATTCCATTAATATTGTTATCTAATTCATAGCATTAACATTTTGTTTTGACTATTTATCCTACTGTTCACTTATAATAAGCTTATTTCTCCTCCTTTAATCTCATTTTAATTTTTTTCCTTTTTTTTTTTTTTTTTTTTGTTTGGGCCTTATACAGTGTATGATGGATGTTGTCTGTATTCATTTAGAGGTCCCTTGGAAAACAGTGTAAATTTGGGAGAATTATTTTAAAGGTTAAAGTTACACTAATGAATGGGAAGCCCGTCACTGAAATTGATTGTTGTCATGACCTTTTTCTACTGCCCTTATATTGGCAAAATTAGATTATTATATTATTATTCATGTGTGTGTATGAGTGTGAGTGATTGTGTGTGTCTGTATAAATATATACATATATGTACATACATATATAAATAAACATTTAGATATCCTTAGTAAATTAATACCAGTTCTGTGTGTGTGTGTGTGCATGTGTGTGTACATATGTATATGGTGATTATTATTATTACTGTTAAGGACAATGGCAGTCCTGCTACTGTATTTTTAAATACAATTGTTGAGTGAGTTTGACCAAATATGGACAATATAGCCTGTCTCCTTAATAGCCAGACGAACACACTCATTACACTCACTGATACACACATTCTCTCATACAACTCAATGCAGATGGACACGTCCCTTGCTTGAAAAAGTTTGACTTTTATGGGGTTTTGTTTTTCCATTTTAGTTGTTTTTAAGTTATTTTCCCTTCCAACTATTTCAGTGGGGGCACCCCTGTTATGATGCACAAGTTAACTTGTTATCTTAGACTTATGACTTGTAGTTGTTCATGAATAAAAAGAAATGTAATAAAAGTTTGTGTTCGTTTATTTGATTTATTATAGTATAAATGTTTATTGTTTTATTATAATATAAATGTTTCTAGCTTTATATTTAACACAATGTTTCAGCTGATACACCCTCCAGCCTTTATCAGGTGTCTTGAGGAAATTTTGAACCTGGGTTCTCATTCCTAAGGTATTTTTAGATATTATTCAGGTCACTACCTGGAATTGCACTTGGAATCTTGGTGTTAGTAGCCCGCGCTCTTAACCATTATGAATATGGCATAGTGGTTAAGAGTATAGGCTACTAATCCCAAGTACAATTCCAGGCAGTGACCTGAATAATAATAATAATAAAAGAATCTAAAAATACCTTAGGAATGAGAACCCAGGTTCGAAATTTCCTCAAGACACCTGATGAAGGCTGGAGGTTATATCAGCTGAAACATTGTGTTAACAACAAAAGATGAGGACAAATATCCGTCAAATGTAAATAATGTTAAATAAATTTAATAACTGAATGATACTATGAAATTTGCAACTCTAAATTATTCCATGAAATAGTTTCAGGATTATTGTAATAAGATTTAAATTTTATTTGAAGCTTGTGTATCATTCCATTTATGAAAACTAAGATTTTTTTTTTTTTTCGTTTATAGTTGAAATTTTAAAACCTCATCATAAATGTATACTGAATCAACTGGATTATCTACCCTTTAACAATCTTGATATTACTGTGTTAGACTAATAAAACATTTTGAAAGGAATTAACTGGTAGTGCTAGCTTAGCTAATAAGTATGGTACAAAATGCTATATCTGTGATTAGAAAAAATGACGGTTATTTTTGAATTGTTTCCATTTCATAAAAAATTATTAGAGTAATCCAAGTCCATGGACCAGTTTCGTGCATGAAAATTATTCCACAGACCAGGGAATCACATGTGTAAAAGATACACTACATGTATATATATATAATGCAAAAACACCCTGCAGGCTGTAATAGTGAATCAAATAGGAATAGAATTTATTCTGTGTGTGCAGCCTGGTACCCATTGATCCATGGTCTGGTGGCTTAGTTCTCTTGCTCAAGTCAGTGCCACATACGTATCCTGCAGATGATATATTGAATTGTTGGTTTATTTTCTAGATATGAAAATAAGTGCTGGTTCCACTGAGAAAGTGTGTTCCCAAGGCTTTGGGATATGAAAGGAGAGAAAACTAGCTTTTACAAACAACCACATATATATCCTATGATATTTTATTAAAAAACTAACTTTTGCCAGATGTTTAGATAACATTTTGCTATCAGTACCGTAAATCCTCGAGTATAATCCGCATTTTTTCCCCAAAATTTAAAGGTCAAAATCCCTAGTGCGTACTATATATGAGGTTAAAAATGAAAATTATTTTCTAAGCAATGTCCGAGTCTCTATTTGATGTCTGACAATGTTTAGACGCATTTTGTGATGTCAGGCGCGAAAATACCTTGAGCTAAGCCTGAAAGCAATGAAGTCATAAAAGAACCATTCATAACTTGCAGTAAGCAACATTTATTAAACGTTATTACTGTTATTTCTTTATTTTCTGCAAACAAAATGTACAAAAAAGCTACACGTTTGCATTATGTTATATATACAATAATAATAAAGGACGTTACCGTATACATTTTTACAAACCAAGGACGTTAGATAGACCTCCTTGACTCAAGTTAGAGAAGGGGTGCGTATTATACACAAGGTTTAGGTTTTTCAGAGGTACAGCCCTCTAAAAATCACCTGCGTATTATACTCGAGGATTTATGGTATCTTGAAAACTACTCCAAATTGTTATAATCACAAGGACAGATAAATTTTTAGAAGAGAGAGAGGGGTAAAAACAAAAAAATAGGACCATTAATAGACAAAGATTTTACTCTTAGAAAATTGTCTACCCTACCCACTCTCCAGTCCAGACCTCTAAATCACCTCACCTATTCTCATTACCCCAGTATCCCTCAAGGACTGTGTTTCCCAACTTATTTTCTTCCAGGCCCCACTATAACTTACCAGAAAATTGTATGCCGCACTAGTAGTTGGAAAAAAAAAATTTTTATATTTTATCACAATTATTTAATACAAAATAATCTACCAGTAACTCTTTCATTTAGTACTGATTCCAAAAAAAAAAGAAAAAGAAATAGTGCTATGCTGTACCAAACAGTCTTCATACACTAAACTTGGCTGGAGAGATCGGTCTGGCTAGGCTGAGTATTGGTGTAGTGTGTTTGCTGTGAAAAAAAAAACTTCGCAATTTCATGTCCCTCTAAAAAAAACAAAAAAATTTAGACCCCACCAATGGAGTGTATTCCCCACCATTAAGAATTACTGCTCTAGGGCACGTCCAAACACATCTTCATCATCCTCTCCTCTCTATCACTGTCTTTTCTTTTCCAATTGGAATATCCATGTATCTACAGTAAGACACTATCTCTGTCCCTCTGTACTTTTAGTCTTTCAACTGACACAAAGCCACACCCCTTAATACTGTCCCCTCCGTTTCAGTTGAGGGGGTTTTGCCTCTTGTCTTACAAGGTACTTGGTGACCTCGTCGATGATGGTGCCACATAAAGTGCACTGGTGCTGTTGCCGTGTGACAAGCTCTCAGTACACTCTGTAAAGTGGTTGGCGTTAGGAAGAGAATCAAGCTGTAGAAACAGACAATGGAACCTGGTATTGCCAGTTCCTGTTAAACCATCCAACCCATGCCAGCATGGAAAACACACGTTAACTGATGATGATGATGATGAAATCCATTCATAAGACTTTGGTTGGTCAGAAGCTAAATAGCAAAAGACTCTTGCCCAAGGTGCCATGCAATGGGACTGAACCCAAAACCATGTGTTTGGGAAGTAAACTTCTTAGCCACATCTGCACTCCAGCAACAAGGATGAGAAAGAGTCAAGTCTACTGGAGTTTTGTGATTCAAATGACTTCAACATTTGCAACCAGCTGGCCACCTGATGACCTACAACTTAGATCAGTGGTCCACAGCCATTTTTGGGGAGTTTTTTTGCTTACAGACCTTTTGATTCTTGTTTTACTCAGATGCCCCGCCCCCTCCTATAGCCACTTGATTAAGAAAATCCTATTTTTATAATTAAATATTATTAGGAATTGTATAAAAAATTGTTAAAGTATCTCATATATTGTAGAAATAAAGAGGTTAAAGACTCCCTTCAGTCATGAATGACCATGGGATTGCACCTAGAAAAATTCCCCTCCAAGGAACAATTCTGTGCAAAGTTGTTTTTATAGAAGACCATCAGTCACCCATGCATACCAGCGTCCCTTCTTGCTATTATATTTACATAGGATAAAGGGCCCCTTCAGTCATGAATGACCATGGGATTGCACCTAGAAAATTCCCTTCCAAGGTACAAGTCCGGGCAAGGTTGTTTATAGAAGACCAGCAATCACTCATACATACCGGCCTCTCCTCTCCACACCACTGGTGTTATCTAAGATAAAGGCAAAGGGGCCGATACAGCTTGGCACCAGTGATGTCGCAACCCATTTCTACAGCTGAGTGAACTGGAGCAATGGGAAATAAAGTGTCTTGCTCAAGAACACAACATGCGGCCCCGTCTGGGAATTGAACTCACTACCTCACAATTGCAAGCCTGATGCTCTAACCACTGAGCCATGCACCTTCACATATTGTAGAAATATAACCAATCTATTGCACCAAACTTTAATGACAAAATCTTCTATAGAACCCCAAAGGTCATATAAACCTTGGTTGAGAACCACTGAGGTGAACACAAAAAGCTAGGTAGACTTCCATTCTCACCTGGCAATAAGATAGACAGGTAACTGTAAATATTAAGCCTTTCCCTAAACAGAATAGTGATTATGGATTTCAGGAGCTAAAACTGTTTCTCTAGTTGTGGTGGATGGGACATAAGTCATGGATGAATTAAATTTGGTGTTAATGTAAACTTGTTTTGAATATTTACATGCGGTATATTTACTTTATTCCTTCATGGCAGAAAGAATTAAAGTGGTTGTGGGACAAAAATATGGTCAAGATATGCTAAGGTTTCAAGACAACTTGGAGAAGAAAAATAAGGAATTTTAGAGAACCACGAAAAAGATGTTCAGAGAAGTATTGGAGCATTTGATGATATGAAATAAAGGCTTGTAGTCAAATGCAAGCGTATCTAATGGAACAGTCTGCTGAAGGCCACACACCAAGTATATGTATTTCTTTACTACCCACAAGGGGCTAAACACAGAGGGGACAAACAAGGACAGACAAAGGGATTAAGTCGACTACATCGACCCCAGTACGTAACTGGTACTTAATTTATCAACCCTGAAAGGATGAAAGGCAAAGTCGACCTCGGCGGAATTTGAACTCGGAACGTAACGACAGACGAAATACGGCTACGAATTTCGCCCGGCGTGCTAATGTTTCTACCAGCTCGCCGCCTGGTTGGAGCAACACCTCATGCAAAGTGATATAATGGGCTTAGACAGGTCTGGCAGACTGTAAGAAAGGGGGTTACAAAGACAAATATCAAAAAGCTAAAAAGGAAGCTGGACAACAGATATATTTAAAAAGAAGCAGATGTCAAGAAAGAAGTTTGCACTTGTAGGGCGTGAGGATCAGAGACGTGAAGTTTACAGAATAACAAGCTGGTTCTGAGTGACAGTAAATGCACCTCTGTTAATCTGTATACACTTCTTGATGTCGTCTCAATTCTCTCTGATATTCTGTCTTTTTATTCTGAATACTTTGCATCTCTGGTTGTCACAGTGTAAAATGTGAGCAGGAAAAAGGCATGAATGTGAGACAATGAGAAGATGATGGAGAGGCTGCTGCAAGTAGACCCAACAGAGAGACCGGCTAGCAGAATTATAGTAAATTGTTACAGCGGGGAAAATAATGCATTAGAGGGAGGAAATAACAAAGGTATCAAATTGTAAGATACATGGAAGTTACAGAAAAAGTTATTGCAAATTTGATTAGAAATGGTATAAACTTGTATGAAGAAGAGGTACCACTGATGATATCTTTCTAATGAGATAACTGCAGGAGAAATACTTAGCTAAAAGTAAATCTCTCTATATACAGCAATTGGTCTACCAAGAGAAGGCCTGCAACAGAGCCCCTCATTCCAATAATCTGGTAGGTATTAAGAAAGCTAGGAGTAGGTGAATAACCAGGGTGGTCTGAAAAAGCTTCTATGTACAGAAGTATGTAGCATGTAGATGAGAGTTAATATTGAGCCCAGTGAAAAATTTAGGGTTCATTCCTTGATCTTTCCTGCACGTCCTCCCCTCTCAAGTTAGCACTCTCAGATTCGCATCTGTGGTTAAATGGAAATCTGAGAGTGATAAGTCGAGTAAGGAGGATGTGACAGAGATGTCCACCCAAAAGAAGTGATTGCCTCCCTTGTTCTGAGGTTTGTAGTGTTGAAGCATTTTATCCATCTCCATATCTTACACAGTAAATTCTTGCTCCAAGTCCTTTAAGGGTTTCAGTGTACGCTTTTAAAGTTGACTGTTTCTCCTCCCGATAAGAATAACACCTTGAACATTCCAAGAGATAGCCACCATGATTTTTCCAGTTGACTTTTCTGCTTTGAACTTTCTTGTCTTTAGATAGACTGGACGACACAATTCCATTGATTGTCTTTTTGATTCAGGTTTACAATGATGAATCCAAGTCTCATCACTTGTTATGAAGCCTTTGAAGAAGATTCTGTCTTTTTTGCAAAGTTCAAGGAGCACAGTGCAACCCATTAACCCTCTCAGTGGCCACATTTTTGAATATCCAAGTAACTTTGATAATGTCTTGAGAACTATCATGGCTAACTCCAAGTTCTGATGCCAGCTCATCAACGGTTATGCATCAACTGACTCTAATTAAAGTATTTGCTTTTTCCTTGTTGACAAGCAATCACTGTGAAGCATGCCGATAATTTGCAGGGTTAAGGTTTTATTTGAGCCATTTTCAGTTTTTGATTAATGTGCCTATCCAGAAGACACCGTATTCAGATCCAGACCTGATATCTCCAGTTTCATTAGTAGTTTTCTCTTAGGATTCATTACCGCTCTCCGGCTATCTATCTGCAGCTTTATATAGCTATGGTGCAACCTCACCTGGAATTTGCATCACCGGTCTGGAACCCCTATCTTGCCCAGCATATTAATCATCCGGAAACCGTTCAGCGATGTGCAACCAAGAGAATACTCTCCATCTGGCATTTGCCATATTCTGAACACCTTACTTCCTTGGGCACGGATACATTGAAACTCTGACGTCTGGCAGCTGACTTGGCAGACACCCATAAAATTATTAACCATCTTACAAACAATAACTCTGAGCACCTTTTCAAACTCCACCTGTCTAACACCCGTGGACATGTTTACAAAGTCAGAAAACAGCACAGCTCCCATGAAGCATAGAACAAACTGCCGGCATCAGTTGTTAGTTATTGGAGCACTGCATCCTTCAAAACTTCCATGCTTCTTGAGATTCGCCAACACTACACCTGATTTTCTCCCCTCCATACACACGCAAGCATGTATCTGACTCATACACACTTCTCAGACATTTGTACATTACTGCATATACTTTATACGCACTTTCTGACAAGTTGTGGTGCACCTGAGCACTGTATACAATAATTTCAGTATTATTATTATTATTGTCTGCCGTTACGTTCTGGGTTCAAATTCTGCTGAGGTCGACTTTGCCTTTCATCCTTTCGGGGTCGATAAATTAAGTACCAGTTACGCACTGGGGTCGATGTAATCGACT
The DNA here is from genome assembly GCF_006345805.1 of Octopus sinensis. NCBI lineage: Eukaryota > Metazoa > Mollusca > Cephalopoda > Octopoda > Octopodidae > Octopus > Octopus sinensis. The sequence goes on along the minus strand of NC_043016.1, from coordinate 14,737,563 downwards.
TAATCCGTCTGTCTGTCCTTGTTTGTCCACTCTGTGTTTAGCCCCTTGTGGGTAGTAAAGAAATATATTATTATTATTATTATTATTATTGTAAAAACCAAATGGTGCTTCCTTCTGAAAATGGAAATCTTTTTGGTGAGTTGAATTGTGATTTAGGCAGTATGTCCACCTTCACATACTGCTCTAGTTTAAAGCTTTATCTTTGTAAACATTTTTCAGTCTTGTAAATTCTTACAAGAATTTCTCCTTCAGGAAGTCAGTCACTGCTTTTTACTTCTGACAGGTTTCTAGCAGGGCAACCCTTTTGAAAATGGCTCATTTATTCGTGTATCTGGTAAAAAAAAAAGAAAAAATTAATAATCATAGACCAGGAATATGTGTTCCATTACATTTGTACTAAACATCAAATAATTTGTAGTAAAGATTGTTTGCCAACATAACATGGCAGTCCTGGTTTAGGACTTAATGTTGGGGTAATTTAGTCCCAGGAGACATCATCTCCAGCTGGCTATATGACACGATCTGTGCCATATCTTCGAAGGAAAGTAACCCAGAATCCACGATATTGTTTTGAGCTGCGTGGGGATGCTAGATTCCCTTGTTCGAAAATATAAGGACACAGATCGTGTCGTTATAGCCAGCTGGAGACAATGTCTCCTGGGGCCAAATTATAGCAACATTCGTCCTAAACCAGGATTGCCATGTTATGTTGGCAAACAATCTTTACTACAGGGTGCTACAACTTTTGACAACTTGTGGTGCACCTGAGCACTGCATACAATAATTTCATTATTATAATTATTATTATTATTATTATTATTATATATTTGACTTTTGCTTTATGTCTGTACAAGTTGGCTCCAAGTCTCACCCAGAGACCTCAAGAGACAACAGGTTGGAAGTTCACGTTGTTGTTATGCCTTGTGTGCCATATATTTGGTTTTTTTTTTTTGGTGTTGTACTAGTGAATGTCTAATACATAAATAAAAAAAAAAAAAAGTTTGTTTTAAACCTTGGGATTACATAGAGAGTATTTTGCGTAGGATATGAGCAGTTCCCATGAGCACTATCTTTTGAATTTCTGCCATTTTGGGGTTTCCTGGTATCTGAGTTAGGTAGCAATCAGCCCATTATTATTATTATTGTTATTATTATTATTATTATTATTATTATTATTATTATTATTATATTATTATTATTATTATAAGTTGACTTTTGCTTTATATTTGTACAAGTTGGCTTCAAGTCTCACCCGGAGACCTCAAGAGACAACAGGTTGGAAGTTCACGTTGTTGTTATGCCTAGTGTGCCATATATTGGTTGTTTTTTGTGTTGTACTAGTGGATGTCTAAAAAATAAAAAATTAAAAAAATATTTTAAAAAAATAATAATAAAAAAATGTTTGTTTTAAAACTTGAGATTACATAGAAAGTATTTTGCGTAGGATATGAGCAGTTCCCATGAGTACTATCTTTTGAATTTCTGCCATTTTGGGGTTTCCTGGTATCTGAGTTAGGTAGCAATCAGCCCCTTTTGCTATCATTCCCAGGGCACCTATGACAACAGGTATTGTTTTAGTCTTCAGGTTCCACATTTCGCTGATTTCTATTTCAAGATACTTATATTTGCTCAGTTTTTGGTAGGTCTTGACAGATACGTTTATATCGATTGGGACATTCATATCAATGAGGAGGCATGTTCTTTGCTTGAAGTCTTTCAATATGATGTCTGGCCTATTTGCATCTATCTTTCTGTCAGTTTGAATGGTGAAGTACCAGAGGAGTGAGATGTGGTCATTTTCAAGCACTGGGGTGGTTTGTGTTTCCACCAGTTTTTTTCATGGGGCAAATCCAGGTTTTTGCAGATTACCCAGTGAATATATTGTGCAGCTCTATCATGCCTGTTGAGATACTCTGTAGGCGCTAGAAGACTGCACTTGGAGACCATATAATCAATGGTTTCATTTTGTTACTGGCATACATGACATGTTGGGCAACTGTCGTTCTTTAATATGTTGGCCTGGTAGTTTCTTGTTGGTAGGCATTGATCTTGAGCTGATATGATAAACCCTTCTGTTTCAGATTTTAAGCCAGAGGCCATTAGCCATTGATGGATCAGGGCTTTGTCAACATCTGCATTATTCGCTCTCTTTGGGTATTTGCCATAGAGAGGTTTTTCTTGCCATTTATCATTCAGAATATCTAAGGCCGCAGATTTAGCTTTTTCTGTGCTTTTTTCTTGTATGCCTATCTCTAATTCCGAAATTTGTTGTATTTGGAATTCACTTAGATATTCCTTTGCCTGTTTTGTTACTGAGTAGTAGTAGTAGTAGTAGTAGTAGTAGTAGTAGTAGTAGTAGTAGTAGTAGTATCATTATTATTATTATTATTATTATTATAATAACACGACAGAGTTGGCCAATATCTACACTGGCTAATAAGTCGGCATTACAATATCAAAACTGCCGACAAGTGATATAATCACCACCCTGAAGCTGAAACTGAAGGAGAAAATGTAACCATTCTGTGGGACTTTCCAGTACATACAGACCGAACCATCAAAGCCAATAAACCAGATATTGTTGTGAAAGACCAAAACAATAAAGTTTGCTTATTGATCGACATGAGCATCCCCTGTGATCATAATATCTCGACGAAAGAGTTTGACAAGCTCAGAAAATATAAAGACCTGCTCATTGAAATTGAGAAAATGTGGCATCTCAAGGCGGTTACAATACCAGTGATCGTAGGAGCACTAGGAATGATCTAGAAGGGAACCGAAAATTATATGAGAATGATCCCTGGCTTACCATCCCTGCAAGAAGTGCAAAAGATTGTCTTAACTGGTACATCACACGTATTGAGAAGAGCATTGTCGATGTGAGAACTATTACTACCCATGTATTTTAATTTAACTTTAAAAAAAAAAATGAACGAACTAGTGAGTTTAGTTTAATGGCCTACCAATGTATACTATCAGTTTCTTTGCCCTAGGAGTCGGGAAGACACACGGCAAGAAATGGAAGCAAATTTGAAAGAAGAAAAAAAAAAGATAATAATAATAATAATAATAATAATAATACTGATGTTGAATATCTCATGTTGTTTGATTTAGAAATAGTAATTTTCTAATCAAATATTTTCATTAAAAAAAAAAAATGACTCTTATGATAAAAACTGCATTGCTTTCTGACTCAGCCTCATATATTTCTTGTTGAAGTTTAAAACACTGTCAAGCACCATTTCAGACCTGCAGATGGCAATTATGTACTTAACCATGACTGAACTCACCTACATATAAGAGACTCTTGGGGGGTCACAATATTTGAAGATCACAGGCTAAAAGTTGACACTGACAAGTCTTATGACATGTACCAACTTCCTTAAAGGTCCATCCAACAAAACATCAAAATTACCATTGATTGACAGCCTCACCAAACAGGTCCCCTAAATTCTATATCTTGTTTCTGTTTTATCTTCAAATTAGTGTGGCTGTTTTCAGATTACAGAAAATAAGGTTGTGGCACACATGGTAGTCCTGAAGTGGAGGATATTGCATATGTAATCATAGGTTACCAAATGCACACACAACACACACACTCGTTTATATCACACTAGCAGTATCGCCCGGCGTTGCTCGGGTTTGTAAGGGAAATAACTATATAAGCATTTTTAGAGAGTTATAGCCAAGAAATAGCAAAAAATGCATTAAAAATGGGAAAAAAAAATGATGGTAAATTTTTTTTAAATCGTTGACTCATCGTAGACATTTTAGAGAGTTACTTCCCTTATATAATAGCGAAAAAATGCATTAAAATGGAAAAAAATAATGGTAAATTTTTTTTAAATCGTAGACACGCGCTAATACTCAGAAGGGCTCGATATGAATCACGACTATAAGATACCCGGTTTTGGTTAAACTGTACCGCAAAATGTGGGAGTAGTTAGGAATCTAAATCGTAGGAACAGACAGCACACAACCTCACTTTTATATATAAAGATATAAAGATTTTAATTTTTCCATTTTATACAATTTGAACATATCAGAAAAACAATAAATAATCACTTTAGCTTTATTTATTTTATATTATATGGAAATTCAAACTTGCTATTTATGCTTATTTTAATCCAGCAAAAACCAAGCCATTCAATCATTAATCAGTGATTTCTCCCACTCAGTTATTCATTATTCTGAATATTTTCTTTTAACTCTGGTCATTGAGTCTGGTTTGAAATTACATGCTATCGCTTTTTATTTATGGATATGTCTGCCCTTTATTTACCATTGCTAGGCCCTCTTCTGAAAAGTTGGTACATATTTGAAACACTGCTTTGAATGAGTTCACTTGCAGACAGCTTTATTTGATTCCCTGACTCAGTTCACCATTGAAAAAAATTCACTAAGTGTGACCATTGCTGTATAGAACAGAAAAGATATAAGCATTCACCTTCTTCAGGTTTGTAAAAGGAACCATAGATTTCACAGATAGTTAGATAACATTCAGGGCCAGCATCATGGTAGCAACTCCAACAATCACCTCTCTCACCGAATTGCTAAGTTACAGGGACATAAACACACCAACATTGGTTCCCAAGCGATGGTTGGGGGACAAATATAGACGCACTAATATTCACACACACACACACACACACACACACACACACACACACACACACACATAAAGCACCAATCAACGGCAGTATCCTGTGAGTGGCTCTTACGCCGGTGGCACATAAAATGCCCCACCTAAATGTGATCGTTGCCTAGCCCGTCTTACTGGCACTTGTGCCAGTGGTATGTAAAAAGCACCCACTACACTCTCAGAGTGGTTAACGTTAAGAAGGGCAACCAGCTGTAAAAACTCTCTGCCTGACCAGATTAGAGTCTGGTGCTGCCGTTGGCTCTCCAGACCTCAGTCAAACTGTCCAACCCTTGCCAGCATGGAAAATGGACGTTAATCAAATCATGATGATACATATATATATATGTATGTGTATATAATATATATATATATATATATACAAGATAAGAAAATGGAGAAATACATCTAAATCAAATATTAATTACCAGATATAAAAAGCAGAACAAATCAGTGTACATAAAGGAATGTACATAAAAAAGTGTAATAAAAGAGTAATGTTGTATAATAAGTAGAATATTATACAACATTACTCTTTTATGTACACTTTTTTATGTACATTGCTTTATGTACACTGATTTGTTCTGCTTTTTTATGTTTAACCCTACAGTCTCTTATGTGGTGGTTTAATAAAGTATGTGATTGAGTATTATCTGGTAATTGATATTGATTTAGATTATTTCTCCATTTTCTTATCTTGTATATATATATATATATATATATATTATATATATACAAGATAAGAAAATGGAGAAATACATCTAAATCAAATATTAATTACCAGATATAAAAAGCAGAACAAATCAGTGTACATAAAGGAATGTACATAAAAAAGTGTAATAAAAGAGTAATGTTGTATAATAAGTAGAATATTATACAACATTACTTTTTATGTACACTTTTTTATGTACATTGCTTTATGTACACTGATTTGTTCTGCTTTTTTATGTTTAACCCTACAGTCTCTTATGTGGTGGTTTAATAAAGTATGTGATTGAGTATTATCTGGTAATTGATATTTGATTTAGATGTATTTCTCCATTTTCTTATCTTGTATATATATATATAATATATATATATATATATATATATATATATATATACACATACATATATATATATACTAGCAGTATCGCCCAGCGTTGCTCGGGTTTGTAAGGGAAATAAATATATAAGCATTTTTAGAGAGTTATAGCCAAAAAATAGCAAAAAAATGCATTAAAAATGGAAAAAAAATGATGGTAAATTTTTTTTTAAATCGTTGACTCATCGTAGACATTTTTAGAGAGTTACTTCCCTTATTTAATAGCGAAAAAATGCATTAAAATGGAAAAAAATGATGGTTGGCAAGAGACGCGCGCTAATACCCAGAAGGGCTCGATATGAATCACGACTATAAGATACCCGGTTTTGGTTAAACTGCACCGCAAAATGTGGGAGTAGTTAGGAATCTAAATCGTAGGAGACAGACACACAACTTCACTTTTATATATAAAGATATATATACACCAGGCTTCTTTCAGTTTCTCTCTACCAAATCCACTCACAAGGCTTTGGTCGGCCTGAGGCTATAGTAGAAGACACTTGTCCAAGGTGCCATGTGAGTGGGACTGAATCCAGAACCATGTGGCTGGTAAGCAAGCTACTTACCACACAGCCACTCCTGACTCCTGTGCCTATATATAAATATATATATATATATGTCGGTGACACGTAAAGAGAACCAACCAATCGTAGCCGTTTGCCAGTCTCCTATGGCCTCTGTGCCGGTGGCACGTAAAGAAAAACCACTACACTCACGGAGTGGTTGGCGTTAGGAAGGGCATCCAGCTGTAGAAACATTGCCAGATTAGACTGGAGCCTGGTGCAGCCTTCTGGCTTCCCAGAACCCCGGTCAAACCGCCCAACCCATGCTAGCATGGAAAACGGACGTTAAACGATGATGATGAGATGATGATGATGATATATAAATTTGCAAACAAACTCGAAAGCTGATAAAGTACAGGAAGAGCAACCCCATAGGTCTTTATACAATAATAACTACAATTATATATTATTATAATAATATAGACTCCAATTAGTGTGATATAATCTAAACAAATAACTGAAAAATGATGGGCTGAACCAGTGGGGTCCCAACATGACATAAATACTTTCATGGCTCCATATACATTCCATTCGTCTATATAGCCCACCCAGCAATTTCAGCCAAATTTAATGTATAGATATTTACTGTCTAGTATATAAACATACCCGAAGGCTGATAAATTATGGAGAATTGAACCACATAGGTCTTTATGATATAGTTATTACATATATCTATCTATCTATATCTATGTATGTATCTATCTATCAATATATATATATTGATAGATAGATAGATATACAGGGTGCAGTGAATAAATTGTCTATACGATGCAAAAATGAAAATTACATTGACATCTTATTTTAACAGATATATTTACCAAAATTACATTAAAATATCTTGAAATACTAAACAGTTAATTTATTCAATAAAATCGCCATTGGCTTTAACCATGGCCTCCAGACGACTTCGGAATCTCCTGCAACTCATCTGGAGAGTCTCCTTGTTTAAGTTGGTGAATGCTGCCATAATCCTTGCCTTCAGTTCATCTTTGATGTTACAAGGAGTTTTGTTGCTCTGTCACTGAACATAATAAGCAAGGGTGTTGCAGTCTGAGGAGTTAGGTGGCCAGAATTTAGGGGTGATGTGGTCACAGAAATTATCTGACAGCCATGACTGGGTTCTCCTGCTTGTGTGGCATGGTGCAGAGCCCTGTTGCTAGACATAGCATCTTCCAACAGCCACCCTCTTGACCCAGAGCAGTACTACCTCCTCCAGGCACTTGATGTAAGCTTCTGTGCTGAGTGTGACGCCGTATGGGAAGAGAAATGAAGGCATAAGGTCGCCATCACTTGTGATCACCCCAAACACCATGATGTTAACTGTTTGATTTTTATCACTCTTGGTGTATGTCCTCAGACTGATACCCAGATACTCTGAAATGTTCATATTGGAACTTCCAGAGTGAATAGTGAATTGCGTCATGATGCTGTTTTTCTCACAGACAGTGCCCAACTGACCCTACTATACTATGTAGTTGACAAAATCAAAGACAAACAATGTGCATGTTTGAAATTAAAAATGTAAAATGTTGACAATTTACCCATTGCACCCTATATGTGTATGTATATATATATATATATATATATATATAATATCTACTCAAAATAAGCAACGAGTATATCTTTGGTAATTTGGTATGATCGTTTCATGTTACTTCATTTTATTAAACATTGTAAGTATTGCATCAGTTTTAAAATGTTGAGCAATCTTCAGCCATTTATAGATATCCTCCATCAAACGGACAATACATATACTTATTTCCAGTTCGTTTGCCAACATTATAAAGAGGATAGATATACAGACAGAGAAATTGATTTGATTGTTAAGAACATGATAGTATTGAAATTTAATAACTGTAGGAAAAAGTCTATAGTCAGAAGGTTTTTAATACTATCATGTTCTTAACAATCAAATCAACCTCTTTTTTATTTGAGCCATTTTCACTTTTTGATAAATAATGTTGTGCCTATCCAGAAAACACTTTATTCATATCCAGACCCGAAATCGCCAGTTTCATTAGTAGTTTTCTCTTATGATTCACTATTGTAAAAATCGAGTGGCACATCCCATGTGGCACATCCCATGTGGCACATCACATGTGGAACTTCCTTCTTAAAATGAAAGCATCTCTGAAGTATTGGGAAATTCTTTATTGCGCTTCTCTTTGAAGCATCAACTGCTATTGAAAAGAGCAAACCATATTTTTTGATATACTGTATGAATGAAGATAGTTGCGTCAAGAGGTGCTGATCTCTAATTGTAGAGGGAACATATGTAAGGGGTAGACCCGGGAATAAGTGACAGATGAAGTGGTGAGAAAGGATCTACAGATGTTGGGACTCATAGAGGGGTTGACAAGGGACCGAGAAATACGGCGGTTTACTGTGCTTGAGAAGACACATCAAGCTAAGTAAAACCACAGTTGCCCTTGCATAAGGCTTGTTCCCTGCATCCCTCCTCAGCTGGGTGATCCTAATCTTGTGGGATTGTAAATGTTGGTGCCACATAAAAAGCACCTGTGCCAGTGGCACATAAAAACCACCCAGTGCCACTCTGTAAAGTGGTTGGCATTTGAAAGGGCATCCAGCCATAGAAACCATACAAAAATAGGCATGGAGCCTGGACAGCTCCTGTCAAATCGTCCAACCCATGCCAGCATGGTAAAACAGACATTGAATGATGATGATGATGATGATGACAGTCATTTGAAAGTCCATGATAGAAGGTGAAATAAAGGTATTGAAGTGGCTGAGAGAACTGAAATCAAGAAAAACTTAAATTTATTACTTACAAGACTTAGACTGGGTCACTGTTGATTCAGATGAAATATTAAGAAAAGTGCTTAAAACGATCTTCTTGATAGACAAAAATCTATAGTTTTTCTATTTGTATCAATGTGCGTTTGTACTGACAACAGCCTGTGGCAGCTGGTCAAACCAGAAACCATAAATACTTTAATACTTGCTGCAGTTGCCATACATTTGATATGCTGTAGTGATTATCGTGGTGGAGTTAGCTTTGACCTTTGGCTAATAGGCCAAGGGCTAAAATCTGTTCGTGTCTGTTAATGTGTTTTTCTGTCAAAAACTAGGTTACAACCATCTCAATTTCCTCTAATCTGTTTATATTATTTGAAGCTAAGATACAAAACTACTTTCTTATTTCTATGCTAACAGAACATAAAAATATCTCTCAGACATATTTCAACCAGTGACACATTTAAATTTATCTCAAAACCATAGCCTTGCATTTTTTATCTGGAATCAATACCGAAAGTACAGCTGGTGGAAATGCTGAGTTTTACTAATAAGCAAACCACAAGGGCTGGTCTGACGCTCGACTACATTTCTCTTCAAATATCACATCTATTTCTTTTATCTTCTACTTGTTTCAGCCATTAGACTGTGGACATGCTACAGAAGATGGGGGTGGGGGACACCACATTGAAGAAGTTTTTAATCAAATAATACAACTTTAATACTTTTTTTTTAAGCTAGTCTATTTGTCCCTTTCTAGGCTTATTCTATCTGTCCCTATTTAGGCTTATCTGTCCCCTTCTAGGCTTATTCTATCAGTCCCTTTCTAGGCTTTTTCTATCTGTCCCTTTCTAGGCTCATTCTATCTGTCCCTTTCTAGGCTTTTTCTATCTGTCCCTTTTTTGGATTATTCTATCTGTTCCTTTTAAGGCTTATTCTAAGTGTCCCTTTTTAGGCTTATTCTATCTGTCCCTTTTTAGCTTTATTCTGTATGTCCCTTTCTAGGCTTATTCTCATTCCCTTTTTAGGCTTATTCTATCTGTCCTTTTCTAACCTTATTCTATTTGTCCCTTTTTTAGAATCATTCTATCTGTCCCTTTCTAGGCTTTTTCTATCTCTTTTTAGGTTCATTCTATCTGTCCCTTTTTAGGAACATCACCAGTTTTACCTACTAAAATCCACTCATAATACTTTGGTCGGCTGGAGGCTACAGTAGAAGACACTTGACACACTCAGTGACCCTGAACCTGGAACCATGATGTCATTAGGGATTCCTGTATATGTATTCTTCCGTCACTTAATTCTTGATTGGAACATTGTATGTTACAGATAAGTCCAATAGAACCAGCTGTAATCACAATTTCAGGGAGATTCAGCTGCCATATCTAGCAGGTCAGACAGCCACATGCAGGCTTCCTTTTTAGATCATGTAAAAGGAAGTGTTGTGAAAAAAAAAAAGGAAATTAAATGTTGATGGGGGGGGGGAGACTTGTGCAAAGAGATAATAAAAGAACAGATTGCAGATGCAAGTCAATGTATGAGAGAATAACAGTTTAATAGATTAACAGTTTAATAGAATAACAGTTTAATAGATTAACAGTTTAATAGATTAACAGTTTAATAGAATAACAGTTTAATAGATTAACAGTTTAATAAATTAACAGTTTAATAGCTGAAAGGTTATGGACAGTAACCTGGTGAAGAACTGGGGTGTATTGATAGTGGAAAGTACAGAAGGGCTGAAGGTTGCTATTAGGGTATTAACCCTAGTCAATAGGATTAGATTTAATGGCAGAGGATTGAGACAAATCGGGACTTGCAGACATGGTGTAGACATTTCCAGTCCAATATGGAAGAAAAAAATTCAAAAAGACAAAAGCAGACATCTTGATGCTAATGAATATGCACACATGTATGCACACACACACAAACTATGCATGCACATATGCACAAACACACATGTGTGTATGCACATGTACACATACAGACACATGCATGCACACACACACACACACACATACATACACACACACAAGTATATACAGGGTGTTTGGGCAAAATTTAATGATTTTATTGTTTCCTTTTTCCAAAACAGCTTGATGTATTGAAGTGGAGGAGAGCGGACTGGAAGCCATCCGAATATTGGAACAGAGTTTCCTGTATCACAAGGATTCGCTCTGAGTATCAAAATGCTGACATCATGACTGCTGCTCAATGAGCTGTGAACACTGTAAAGGCTGACATGGACAATTGCAGTGGAGACTATGAAGCTGTGGCCAACAGGAAGAGACACAGGAGGCATTCTGACTGCATCTGCACTCCGGAATTCATCCGACAACTGCCGGACAAGGTGATGGAAAATCTGAGCAAGGGAATTTGGGGCTTTAGTGTGGGAGATGGGTACTGGAGTTGCCATCATGAAGCTGACCCTGAATGAGGACCTTCACCACCACTCATACAAGAAGTGCAAGGAATAAATTTTGATAGCAAAATCAAATGAGAACTGTTTGACAAAGGCAAGGAAGCTCCTGAACAAACTAAGGCATCTCTGTTGATCCAAGGATAATCTGGTTCTTCTCAGATGGAAAGAACTTCTGCTGGGATCAGTTGCACAACACCCAGAACAACTTGCAATCCATGTGATGTCCCACACGTCATGAGAACCAAGATCCCTCAAACTGTGAGGGTCTTTGCATGTGTCCCCAGTGAGAGTGACATCATGCCGCCCCACATCCCTGAACAGGGCCTTAGGATCAATTCAGATCCTGAGTGCAACAAATTGAATTCCATCCAATACCATTCCTACATACTGAGAAGAGCTTGTTACCTGACAGAGTGTCTTATCCACAACTGCAACTTTAGTGTATTTGCTAGGTTACACAAGCCATATATAGGGGTGCTATCAGGTGGTTGAGAGTCAGCCATGTGTACAAAGATGAATTAAGTGTATGAGTTCACCAGGGTTCAGTTCTCAGTCCCCTCTTATTCATCATAGTCCTCCAGGCCATAACAGAGGAATTTAAGACTACCATATGTTGATGACCTTGCTCATATAGCAAAATCTGTAGCAGAACTGGAAATGAAGTTCCAGGTATGGAACCAAAACCTGGGGTCAAAGGTTGTGGACTTGCAAGCTGCATAGTGAATTCACTAAAAAGCACCCAGTGCACACACACACACACACACACACATGGAAAGTGGGGCTTATGCCTTGGTTCCGTTCTCATAATTGTTTCACTAATCCAGTAACGACAATACGAAGTATGTAGCCCTTGAAACGGTTTTTGTGCATTTACAGAGAATACCAAACTGTCTTACACAGAATCTTGTTTTTAGGAATTCCCAATAAGTGATGAATACCCAAATTGTGAAGTCAATTATGTAATAACATGAAATTAGTTACCCGATAAAGTAGTCCCAAAAAGGGCTTTAATGCATTCCCAGGGTATATAGAACTTAGGAGGAAATACTAATAAGGTATGTATACTAAAATTATGTAATAACAGGCTAATTAGATATGAGATAATAACAATTCTAAGTAAATAATTCTGAAAAGGGCTTTTGTGCTTTACCAGAGAATATTATCCTCATGGGTGCTAGTGTTGGTATATTCAGGAATAAGTCACTAACTGAAATAAGTGGATCCATTGTTTAGGAAAATACTATTTACTTGTTTAACAGTTGTACTGGATAAATTGTGAAAATAACTCTAACAGTTCAAAAAATCGAATTGAATTGAAAAATACTAAGAAATAAGCATACTCAAATTTGATTTATACCAAATAATTTAGGAAAAGGAATGGGTTATTTCCCATGGATATATATAAGGATCCCTTCCAGGGACTCTATTATCGATTTTTTTTCAACAATCTAAGTATACCACAAGGTTTCCAGACATGAGTTCTACTCACATGTCAAGTTTCATCAAAATTGATAAAACTATGTAGGAGGAGTTAGCTAACAACTCCACAAACAAACACACACACAGACAGAATTTTCCACATATGTAGTAGATATATACATATATATGAACATACACATGTGTATGTGTGTGAGTGTGTGATGTATATGTGTGTGCATGTGTATGTGTGTGTGTGTGCTTGCATACACATAACCATGTATGCATAAATGGATAGAGCCTGTCAGACTGACAGAAAAGCATTTGGGTTGTTCATTGTGTGGGTAGATAATTAAGTGGAGAGACAGCGAAAGTAGATGAGAAATATAGGTCTTATTTAGATAACAAATTATGTATTTATAAGTAGGTATGAGGTAAATATAAGTCAATTCAGCCTCACTTTGTTATGTTTGTGCATTAGTTAGTGTGTGTATATGTGCGTACATCTGATGTATGTGTGTGTGAGTGTGTGCATTATATGAATGTCTGCTTAAGAGAATTTAATTGTCTTATGTCTCTGAACATAGAAAAATGCTTTCATACTTATATGTATGTACAATAATTTTGAAAATAACATGCTCAAAGTTCTAAAGCCTAGTTTGACTAACATTAATAGTAATTAATTGAGAATAAATGTTTGTGTCCTAATTTTGTTCCATTAATTGCAAATTCTTTAATTAGGCTCATTTGGTTAAGCCAAACATTTATGTTGAAGTAGTTATCAGGTCTGTTGGAGCCTAGCAAAGCCAAACATGACACAAATGTACTAGAACATTGGTGAATGCACCAGCCATCTTCAATCAGCTTTATTAAAAATAATTTAGCATTAAAGCATTCCAATCCATTTAGGATTGTGTAATTTGAAGCAAAAGCATTTTCATACTTTCATGAATATATCATTTAATGTGACTGTGTTTGTTTAACAACTTTGCATTTAAATTGGCAATATCCAGCCCAAGTTTTCTACCCATTTTATGTTCAGACTGGCCAGATCAGGCCTCTCACACCTGCCATTTAATGTCACTCTAAAACTAAACAATCACATCTTTAAAACTTCAAAGCTACAAATTAATGCAAGATTAATTCAAAACAATACGAATAATCTGAATGCTAAAGGGTTAATGATGATGTACGATCTGAACGAAGTTCGACTGCTATTTTCAGCAGGTCAAATAACCATATAGAAGCTCTCTTGTTAGCTTGAGTCGCAGTCATTCACTTCAAAGTGAAGGGGAAGGTGGTGTTATTTATGTTTTGCTTAAACTTCTACAAATTCTGTAAAGGAAAGTACAGTGATCCCCTATCTTGCCCAGGATATTAATTGTCTGGAAACCGTTCAGCGACGTGTAACCAAGAGAATACCCTCCATCAGGCATTTGCCATATTCTGAATACTTCCCTGGGCATGGATACATTGAAACTCCGACATCTGGCAGCTGACTTGGCAGACACCCATAAAATTATTAACCATCTTACAAACAATAACTCTGAGCACCTTTTCAAACTCCACCTCTCTAACACTCGTGCCCAGTATAAGCAATGGACACAAGAGGTGCTGTGGGTTAATTGGAGGGTTATCAGAAGATAGTTTTCAAATGTGGAAGATGCAAGAATCCATAAAAACTTTAGAGACTCAGGAAATTAATTCTCTCAAAAGCTTTGGTGGCTCATCAGAAGTAGTAGATAATTTCTGTAATCCAGGGAAACAAATTAGTAGTGGGGGAGGATGCACAGAAAGTGTAATAGCTAGAATAAGAATAGGATGGAGGAAATTCAAAGAGCTGTTACCTCTGTTGGCCACGAAAAGTTTCTCTGAGTGAAAGGAGGATTGTATGATGTATTTATACAGACAGCAATTCTACATGGTTAGTGAGACGTGGGCCCTGGATGCAGAGGAGAAGCAAAGGTTAGAAAGGAATGAGGCTAGTATGCTCTGATGGATGTGTAATGTAAGTGTACATGTTTGACAGAGTGCTCGTATTTTGAGAGAGAAGTTAGGATTAAGAGGAATTAGATGCTGTGTGCATGAGAGAAGAATGTGTTGGTTTGGTTATGCGATGCGGATGGATGCTGACAGGTTCATAAAGAAATGCCAATCTCTAAAAGATGGAACAAGGGGAAGTGGGAGATTCAGGAAGATATGGGATGAAGTACTGAAGAATGACCTCAGGATGCTGAACCTTTCGGGTGAGATGACAAAGGACCGAAATGTCTGGCACCTTGCCATACCTCACAGCAGAAATGTTAAGACTGATCCTTCAGGTGGTATAAAGCATTAATGGTGGTGCCTCATAAAAGCACCTGCGTAGCACCATGCAAAAGAACCTGTGTGGCGCCATTTAAAAGAGCCTGTGCGGTGCCACGTATAATCACCCAGCACACTCTGTAAAGTGTTAGGAAGGGCATCCAGCTGTAGAAGCCATGCCACATCAGATAGGAGTCTGGAGCAGCCCCTCAGCTTAACAGCTATGGTCACACCATCCAACCCATACCAGCATGGACAACAAGTGTTTAATGATGATGATGATAATGATTGGTATATATATATATATATATATATATATATATATATATATATATATACTATATATATATATATATATATATATATATATATATATATATATACACTAGCAGCTAAGCTCAGTTTCACCCAGGTGGTTTGGATGATGTGGTTGTAAAACCTGCTCTGTGTAAGTATTTGTCTTGTTT
The DNA here is from genome assembly GCF_006345805.1 of Octopus sinensis. Classification (NCBI taxonomy): domain Eukaryota; kingdom Metazoa; phylum Mollusca; class Cephalopoda; order Octopoda; family Octopodidae; genus Octopus; species Octopus sinensis. Next base: position 14,721,911 of record NC_043016.1, on the reverse strand, counting down.
GAGCATGCTTGCATTAAAAAATAATTTTAGAATGACATTTTTTGTCAAAACACTAAAAATAACTGACCAACCAAGATACAAGGAGTGGAATGGTAAGAAGCTTGCTTCCCAAACACATGGTTCCAGGTTCGTCATTATCATCGTTTAACGTCTGCTTTCCATCCTGGCATGGGTTGGACGGTTTGACTGAGGGCTAGAAAGCCAGAAGGCTGCACCAGGCTCCAATCTCATCTGACAAAGTTTCTACAGCTGGATGCCCTTCCTAATGCCAACCACTAGTTACCGAGATAATCTACCATAATAATAATCTTGTGTTTATGAATGAGAAAGGAAGAGGGTGGTAGATGAATAAGGAAGGAAGGGGTAATGTCATATTTTTTTCATAGCTCCCATGGTTACCGAGATAATCTACTATAATAATACTCTTGTGTTTATGAATGAGAAAGGAAGGGGTGATACATGAATAAGGAAGGAAGGGGTGATATCATACTTGGTAGTGGGATGATGAAAATTGTACGCTGAAAAAATAAACCAAACCGCATTTCAACTCTGTGTGAATATATGTATATGTAAAAGGGTTATGTGAATGTGTGCGCGCGCAATTTAAGTAGGAAAGTTCGCTTAGTATTTGGGTTTATATTTTTATTTGGTTGAATCTTGATATTTTTTTTTGGTTGTTGTTGGTCAGTTATTTTTAGCGTTTTGACAGAAAGAAGTCATTCTAAAAGTGTTCAAACAAGACGAATGCTTACACAGAACGGGTTTTACAGCCACACCATCCAAACCGACCGGGTGAAACTGAGTTTAGCTGCTAGTATATATGTATAACAGTTGTAGCAGCATGAAAGTTTCAAGTTAGCCTTTCAGTAACACACAAAGGCTATTGATTTCATATAAATCAATAGCACCTATTATTGTTTGTAGTATGTAGCGCTCGAGTGAGTAGGTCGCAATTTCAAGCGACAAAAAATGTTACAAACTATAAATGTTTAACTGAAATTAGCAGTCTTTGTGTATTTATATGTTTCTGAATGGCAAATTTGTCCTTCTATGTTGCTGTCGCTTTAGTTTCAACACACGATCCCAAATCAAAAACACTTGTCATGCCAGTACATCTCCGTACAAATTTACACACACACACGCATGATTTTCCTTTCTTCCTAATTGCCTTCTCAGGTTACAAATGAACATCTCTAATTTTAATACCCGGAAACGAAAACAAAGCAAACAAACAAAAAATCGGGTGGAAAAAATTGTGTATGAAACGAATATGAAAACAAAAATGCGTTAGTTTCGCGAAGTGTTGTGGGCGAAGCAAAATATATTTTGTCGAGTTAAAGATTACAGATTAACTATTTTATATATATATATATATATATATATTTATATATATATATATATATATTATATATATATATATATATATATATATATATATATATATATTTATATATATATATAATATATATATTTATATATATATATATATATATATATATATATATATTTATATATATATATATATATTATATATATATATATATATGAGAGAGAGAGCGAGGGCACGAATACTTTGGGCATTGGACCATAACGCAACACCCTGAGAACAAATTTGTCTTTTCAACCTTCGTAGGTCGATGAAAAGTATGAGGCAATTATATAGACCGTATCCCCTACCATCTCCCCGAAAGTCAGTGAAGCTGATAACTCTGTGATGGGTTGTTCGAATACCCGGAAGGTGAGTTGACTCTTCGGGGGGCCCCCGTATGTGTGTAGTAGTAGTAGTAATAGTAGTAGTAGTAATAGTAGTAGTAGTAATAGTAATATATGAATGCATACACACACACAAACACAAACACTGTTTTTACGAAAAAAGCGGGGTTGATGGGGAGGGGGGCTGGCGTGAAGGTACGAAGGAGAGGGAGAAGGAGGGGGGCAACGTTAAAAAAAATTATCGATTAAAAAGGATTTTTAATAAAAGACTCCCCCCCACCCCATTATATTGAAGTGCGTGGTACAAAAATAAAACTCGAAAAATCCCGGCGTAAACGGAGAAAATCCAGGTTATCTGAATTTTGAGTGTTATTCATTTGAGTGCATGGCACCCACACTTTCAAAATCTACCGTTAGATGTATTAGCGTATCATTCATTGCTGACCACTCTTGCTGAACGCATCGCCTACACGAAAGGTACACTTTACTGTTTATATTCTATGAACCAATGTTGCTGGTTCTTTTCATTTTCATTTTATCTGCAAGTTAACAAATGCGGTGTAATGCAAATATTTTGCCATAATGACAAATTGCTAATCTCCATAAAGAACAAGATAATATAATCAGAAGCCTCTTCATTATTATGAAAGTAATTAATTATTAGAGAAAAACAAAACGAAAAATGAGAAAGGAAATTTTTAAGCCTTTATTCAAAATAATGTTAAAAATATCAGTTTGTGAAAAACATTTTAGTATTTTGCAACATGTGTTCGTGATAATTAGAATTGTTATTTCTAAGCACAAATATCTTAATTGATGTAATTCTTTTAAAATTATAATCCACTAATTTGATTGTATTTAGATTTTAACTTTTAATTAGTGCGAATACTCGTGTTTAATATAATCGTATTTATAATTGATCGCAGATCAGCAATTAGGGTTTTACTTTTACATTTGGTTAGAAATTTCACTGCATTTTAAGCTGGTTTGAATAATTTTGTTAGTTGAAACACAGACGGTCTTTGAAAAGCTGAACGAAGAAAACCTCACTTTCTCTTTCATGACATCAAAAAATGGGAATTAGTATTTTGAAATATTTTGGTAGTGATTTCCCCTTCTAATTCGTAACCCGAATGTTCCGTGGTGGTGGCATGGCCATAATTGTTATTGTTAAAACCATCTAATAGAAATTATGAATAGGAACCTTCCTCTACGTTTATTTTTCATTTTCCCTTTAAAATCTCTGTCCTCTAATCTTTGGTTTGAACTGGTTCTTAGTCATTAATTGAAATTAAACAGATTGTACTTTTACGTTTATACTAATCAGGCCATTCACTGCTAAACATATACCTGTGAGATATTTTTGTTTAATTTTTAAAAATTAAATCTAGACAGTTTTTGTCGTTGATTGTAGAACTTTACCCTTTTTTTTTTCTTTTTTCCAACCTTGTGCAACGGTCAATTCGTTCTATTTGGGGTATAATGAAGCACCATCAATTTATTTTTTTAAATTACAGACATGTGCTTGCTATGGCAAGTGTTTTGATCTGAGATCGCGTGTTGGAACTAAAACGATTGCAGCGTAGAAAACATGATAGCGATTCAGAATTGTTTGTAAAGTTTTACCAATTGAAGGAATGGAACTAAAAACACCCCCACTTAATCAGACCAATGTTTTACGAAGTTTTATTACTTTTAGGTAAAATAAAACTAATTATTCAAACCGATGCAATTTTTTTTTTACGAAGTAAGATATTAGAAATTGTTAGGTGAATGTTTATTATCAAATATCTTTCATCTTAAACGAAAGCTATGTTGACTAACGGGAATACCCACGTGGTTAATCGACCTGCTAGAAAGCATAGCTGCAGCAGCCAGATTCCAAAGTCTCTCACAGTCTTATTAATGGAAAAGAACTTCATGCCATAATACGACAAGTTACATTTTACGGTTTCGTTTATGTGTTTCTTTGTCGGAAGGAATTATATCTAAAAGTGTGTCTTTGAACTTTAAAGACTTAAAAACTTCGATAGTGAAAGTATCACCAGAATAAAGATAAAAACATTAGGCATTAGGGCGATTTAGCCAATATTAGATATTATTCGTAAGAAAGGAGCACAAATTCATTTACTCGTGGTTATAATTGTTTAATTGGATTCAGTTGTTTCGTACCAGATGGCGATTTTCTTTAATAGTTGTTTTCGATGAAATAAATGAAACCAATAAAAATATTTCAGTTCTATTTTATTATCAAACCACAATGAAATGAAATGGGTTTTTTTCCGCTTCAATCGGTCTTGTTTACCTTTTCATTGTGATGAGGTCACGCACTCCCGTTCAACCCATCAGCTTGCTTCTCCTCTTCTCATTTCATGACAGTTGACCATGTGCTTTTCAGCTTTTCACAAAAACAGCCGAATCGATGTTTTGATCAAGGAATGCCGCTTAAATAAAAATCTTTTGCTTTTCAGTCATTGAACTGCAGCCATGCTAGGACTTTGGTGGGGCCTGATATTATAATGGAAATCACTTCCCCTTGTAAAAGAAATTCCAATATTTTTCACGGCCGGAATGCAACCCCAGTCAGCATTCAGGTTATTCTGTCTACTGCATTGCTTAGTTATTGTTCTGAAATTATCATTTTTAGGATAAACAATCACATCTTGTGTGAGAGGTAGGATTTGGACAGTTTGAACTTAAAACAGGTAGAATATTTGGATCTGAAATGGCTTGTTTAATTTAATGCTAATGGGCTAAATAAGACAACATGAAGTAAAATACCGGGGAAGTTGCGCAAAACTGGAACTCTACGTAAATCTCAACGGAGATCCAGACAAGAACACTTGCATCTTTGTAACTTTCACCACAGTGAAAGTACTGATTCTCAATGACTCATGTGATCCTTTTTGTCCGTCATGGTCAAGATCAGCCTTGTCCTCATTGTTTTACACCCAATGTATCAACTATGTGCTCAGAGGATCACACCAAAACCGACCATCTTGCTGGACAGACTGATTGATAGCATAATGTCGAAACCCATCACGTTCTTTCGTATGGTGTCTATTGATCTGGTGAAGCTGTATCATCTGGAGCAGTATTTCGGCAAATTATTGACGGCAAGGTTTTTTTGGGGTGAATACTCGACAGTATCCTTTGATCTACAAGAAGCACCGTCAATATATTTTACCTTTCCTTTTGCCCTCATATATAAGCTCTTCATCAAATCTAGAATATAAACAGAAGGCGATGCATTTTCGAGACTTGGATTCATTCATCGGTCATACGGAAAACAGGTCGAACCTCTTCACAGTGAAGCAGGTCATCATGCAATCGTTGAATGTACCAAGACTCGCTGCTGCAATTTTATTGATCTTGAACTACATAATATGCAAATACGTTTATTGTCGAAAGAGCTGAAAAGCTATTATGGTAGAGAGAACCAAGAACTAGTTTGGCGAGGAAATTCTGGCGCATTTTCGAATGCATGCTTCTGGATCTAATTTTAAACGAGTCTTCAGTTTGCGGGAAATGGAGAATTACGGCATAATGTATCCTGATGTATTTTAGCCAGTCTTTTTTCTTTTTCTTTTAGACTTTCGGGTGTGACATAAGAGAGATTGACCGTAATATGTAGCATGTCTATTGACCACGTGGTGGTTGTCTCTTTGGGTCTTGTTGCATTGAGAGATGTTGTGATACTATTTAAAGATCGAAGGCATTTGATAAATGAACAGTCTCATAATAATTTCTATCCGCCGAATAATTTAACTTTTATCTAAAATAACGAGGAAAATATCAAAACGTAGCCGAGTTATGTCCCTTTATGCCTGGAAGTGGTAAAATCCTCGCCACCCGGAAACCAGTTTCGGAAATCTGGACAACAACAATAAACCGTGGTTGCCAAACTTATGCCAGAAAATATTCCTTTCAGTGATAAGTATTTACTTATTTCAGTCATTATGCTGGGGCACGTTCTTGAATCATTTCAGTCGAACGATTCGACCCTAGTACTTGTTTTTTAAGCATGGCACTTATACTGTCCGTCTCTTTCTCCGAACTGCTAAGTTACAGAGACATAAACAACTTACCAACACTGGTAGTCAAGCGGACAAGCACAGATGCGCGCGCTCACAAATCATCATCATTTAACGCCCGTTTTCCATGGTTTGGATGGTTTGACGGGCTGGCTAGGCAGAAGACTGCACCAGGCTTCACTGTTTTGGCAGGGTTTTTATGGCCCTTTCCAACAGCAACCACCTTACAAAGTGGAATGAGTGCTTTTTACGTGACACCAGCACTGGCAAGGTTTATTAAGGCATGGTTTCTACAGCTGGATGCCCTTCCAAACACCAACTACTTTACAGAGTGGACCGGATGCACCAGCACTGGTGGGGGTCACCAAGATCTGTTGAGAGGTGTTGGCATTTGAAGAGGTGGTCTTGTACCAGGTAATGAGAGCTTAGAATGTGTGTTGCTGTAGAGGAGATACATGGTTATCCAGTCAGAGGGAGAGAGAGCAAGTGATCAAGGAGAGTGGGGGTAGAAGAGAGCAAGAGGGTGGTGAAGTGCCAGGGCATATCCTCAAGGTATGGAGATCAGAGTAATTGCCAAGGGTGCGTCAGTAGGGAGAAGTGATTCACATGAATGCACAGTGTGGTAGTGGGGAATGCAGTGACTCCTGAAACATGGGTATATAGAGGGGAGGGGGACAACAACAGGAAAGCAATGATAGAGTGAGCAGGGCAGTGAGGACGGGATTAGGGAGTGAGAGGTAAGCATAAGCATAGGGATGGTTTGTTGAGTTAGAGTGTGTGAAATTTTTTATTTTTATTACAAGTGGGTTATATTCTGTTGCACATCCACAGAGTATAACTAGCATAATTTCTCTCTAGTCTATGCATGTCCTCTGCATTCAGAGCTCCTGTCTTTCTACTATGGAGTATAGTTGTACACAAGCATCGTAGAATCTGCCTTTTACTCTCTTCCTAAGAGAGTCCTTTTTGTTGCTAGTAGAGGTAATAGCTTTTTGAACTTCCTCCACCATTGCTAATTTGGTCACTTAGGTAACAGAAACTATCTACTACTTCAAAAGATCTTCCTGAGCATTTGAGAGAGATTAAGTCATGTATGTCCTTAGTGCTTATTTTTCCTGCACATCTGCCACATTCAAAGACAGTTTTATCTGTTAATCTACCTGTGATTCCACTGCACCTTTTGTGTGCAATGAATGGAATTACTTCCAACTCATTTCCTACATACTGAGCATGGCCATTTACCTGAAGGAAAAAGTCTTATCTACGTTCTTGCTAACAGCTTTTTTCTTAGGTTAACTTTAAGGCCCGTTTATTCCAGGTTTTCTTTCCATACCTGGAATTTCTTCTCCAATTCTACTACAGATTTTGCAGTAAGAACAAGGTCATCAGCATGTCTATGTGTGTATACATACACACACACACGAGGCTTCTTTTGGATTCTACTAAATCCACCCACAAGGCTTTGGTTAGCCCAAAGCTATAGTAGAAAGCAAGTGCCCAATGTGCTGTGCAGTAGGACTGAACTCAGAACCATGTGGTAGGGAAGCAGACTTCTAACCACACAGCCATTCCTCTGCTGCTGAAAGAGAAAATTATTATCTGTAATCGTGCTATTAAGGCTGCGATGTTGATAATTCTGTCTTTAATTACTTTTACTTGTTTCAGTCATTTAACTGCGGCCATGCTGGAGCACTGCCTTTAGTCGACCAAATCGACCCCGGGACTTATTCTTTTGTAAGCCCAGTACTTATTCTATCGGTCTCTTTTGCCGAACCACTAAGTTACGGGGACGTAAACACACCAGCATCGGTTGTCAAGCAATGCTAGGGGGACAAACACGTACACACACACACACACACACATATACATATATATACATATATACGACAGGCTTCTTTCAGTTTCCGTCTACCAAATCCACTCACAAGTCTTTGGTCGGCCTGGGGCTATAGTAGAAGACATTTGCCCAAGATGCCACGCAGTGGGACTGAATCCGGAACCATGTAGTTCATAAGCAAGCTACTTACCACACAGCCACTCCTGCGCCTGTTGTTGGCATTTCAGGTGAAAATTGTCTTTGCTGTAACTCGGAATGATTTATGAGTTGGAAATTGTAAATAAACTGAGAACAGGATAAAACAACAACAAGAATTATCAGCTCCAAAAGATACATAAAAAAAGCCTCAGACTATTGTAGAAACATCCTAACGTCTCCCAAATTGTGGCATTAAAAAACAAAATTCAAAGATGAATATAATCCACTATTTCTAACACTTTAGCATTTTAAACTGGTCACACCTGGCTCAAATATTCTACCTGTTTTATGCTCAAACCAGCCGGATCTGACCTCTCACTCTTCCCCTACAATGCCATTCTACAAATCTACAACCACATAATCAACATTTCAAAGCTATGACATAATGTATGATTAATTTCTAAGCAATATGAATAAACAGGTATTACATTTGACAGAATAATCTGAATGTTGAAGGCTTAAAGTATAAATATTCAAATGTTTTGAAGCTCAAAATAAGGGTTAAATAGGTTTTAGCTCCTGAGACACTTCATCAGCACCATTTTGTCTCTGCAGCAATAACTGATTCATTTCTCTCTCTCTCTCACATATGTGAGTAACCACGTAGCTCTCCTACAACAAGGACCTACTCTGCCCCACCTCTCATAAAGCACCTCCCCTTGGGTTCTCCAAGCAAGCTGCATGGCAACCTCACTAGTGCCAATGGCATGAATGCAGCACATGAAAATTGGATGGTGCTGGGAAGGGATTCCAACCGTAGAAACCATGGTGGAGCAGGATCTAATCCTCCAACCTGTCAGATCTTGTTAGATCGTCCGACCCATTCCAGTACAGTCTGATTAAATGTTTACAGCAAGAAGGCATCAATTATTAAAATATTTGAAATGTGATAAAATATCAATTTCAGAGACAACACATAGACTTCTCAGCACACTGCAAATGGTCAACAATACTTTACAACACCTTTTGCATTCATTGGAAAAGGCTCAGAGTAACAAAAATCTGGAGAATCTTTCGCTATATGATACAGAACTTGGCAGAGATTTGCATAATGAAATGAATGTAAAATAATGTTCAGCAATGGCCAAGTAAACCTGGGCAGTGAAATGAAAGTGCAGTAATTTTTCCTTTAAAATTAAAAGTTTATTGTGAAATTGTGTATAGTAATAGTTAGTGCTGTTACATGACAAGAGAACTGTAGTCATTAGCAGTTAACGAGCTGAATGAGACAAATGACATCGTATGGAATGTTTGTATTGTGACAATGAAAATTGAAAATAAAAAAAATAAAACGAACTGTTTTGCATTGTGGGAATTGGTTCATAATCCAGCTGTGTGTGCTTAGGTTTTGTTCTTTGTTCCCAAATAAAATTTCATTGCTATTTTACAGCCAAATTTCTGGCTTAAATCTAATCTCTACCAAGTTAACTGGCATCACTTTCTGGACCTTGCGTGTGCATGCGTATGCATGTTCAGTATAATATATATCTGACATGGTACCATTATCAAATCATTTCAGGATGACACAAAAGCTTATATAAATCTGTAATTCCAGATGATAACTCTGACCCTTTGAAGGGAGAACTTTATAAGAGCATCAATAGCCATACTGTTTTTGCCCCGTATGTGTCGTATCAAAATTTTTAAGTGATAATTCCATGCATCAGTGAAGAATCTTATCAATTCTTATTTTCTTTTATTTTTATGGCTAAACATGAATGAAATTACTCGTTAAACAAGTGTTTAATGTAAAATGGTATCAAAGTAAAAAAAAAAGTGATTTACATTTTATTAGAACTGTTGCCTTTTTTCCCAGTGATTCGTTTACTTCAGAGAAAGAACTCTGGTGAAGACAGTAACGGGTCTATTATACAATAGAAAAACACTTGAAATAAATTGTAGTTCCAGAAATCTCAGTCCATTAGAAACCAAAGTTATCTGTGTGTGTGTGTATGTTTACATTTTCTCCTTGTGTTCCATTTGTTTTTTTCCATGTTAGCTTGAGTTAAATGAATGTATATTTGGAGACATCTTACAGCTGGTTACTCTTCCTGTCACCCAACTCTCACAAGTTTTTTTTTTAAATAAAGGATCTCCTATTACATAGGCGTGGCTGTGTAGTAAGTAGCTTGCTTACGAACCACATGGTTCCGGGTTCAGTCCCATTGCGTGACACCTTGGGCAAGTGTCTTCTACTATAGCCTCGGGCCAACCAAAGCCTTGTGAGTGGATTTGGTAGACAGAAACTGAAAGAAGCCCGTCGTATGTATGTGTGTGTGTGCGTGTCTGTGTTTGTCCCCCCAACATCACTTGTCAACCGATGCTGGTGTGTTTACGTCCCCATAACTTAGCAGTTTAGCAAAAGAGACCGATAGAATAAGTACTAGGTTTACAAAGAATAAGTCCTGGAGTCAGTTTGCTTGACTAAAGGCAGTGCTCCAGCATGGCCACAGTCAAATGACTGAAACAAGTAAAAGAGTACATGTCTTCTGCTGTCACTCAAATAATCTTACGTATAATAGAGTGCAATGTGTGTCTCGTTGGTTGTGCTGGTAAAAAGAGTAAAACAACAAAGCAGTGCGAGAGTGAGGGGACAGAATTCGAAGCTTTGCAAAAACTGTCCGATGAATGGCAACGGGAAACTCAGAGTAACAGGTTTTGTTGAATTTTCTGCTGCTTTAAATAAAGTATATATATGTATAGAGAGAGAAAGGACATGTAAAAAGCACCATTCGAGTGTGGTCGTTGCCAGTGCTGGCTGACTGGTCCCGTGACAGTGGCATGTAAAAAGCAGCATTTGTGCTTGGTCATTGCCTGTGTCGCTTGATTGGCTCTCATGCCAGTGGCATGTGAAAAGCACCATTCAAGTGTGGCCGAGGCCTGTATTGCCTGACTGGCCTTCGTGCCAGTGGCATGTAAAAAGCACCCACTATATACTCATAGTGGTTGGTGTTAGGAAAGGCATCCAGCTGTAGAATGCTTACCAGATCAGATTGGAGCCTGGTGCAGCCTTCTGGCTTGCCAGTCCTCAGTCAAACCGTCCAACCCATGCCAGCATGGAAAACACAGATGTTAAACGACGATGATTCATAATTTATGATACAGCTATTGTTGACAACAGAACATGTGCAACCTGTGGAAAGATGTGCCTTTCAGCTGGAAGATTAAAAAGACATGTCAGAAGAATTCATACTGTAGAACCTGTTTCCTCTGACAGCCAGCACATTATGCAATAGAATGTGCAAATCTTTGGCAGGGTTCAAGATTCATACAAGGGCTTCACATTGTGTTATCAATGATTCTTTCTAGCTCATACAAGAAAGCAGCCAACTGTATATATATACTTTTTTTGTTGAATTTTGTTCACAAATCAGTACATTTTATATATATATATCTACTGGGTGCAGTGAATAAATTGTCATCTAAATTACACATAAAGGAAAATAACACTGGCATCTCATTTTAACAGATATATTTACCAAAATTACATAAAAATATCTTGAAATACTAAAGAGTAAATTTATTCAATGAAATCAGCATGGGCTTCAACCATGGCTTCCAGACGACTTTGGAATCTCCTGCAAGTCTTCTGGATGGTCTCCTTGTTTAAGATGGTGAATGCTGCCATAATCCTTGCCTTCAGTTCATCTTTGATGTTACAAAGAGTTTTGTTGGTCTCTCGCTCAACTGCACCCCACACATAATAATCAAAGAGGTTGCAATCTGGGGAGTTAGGTGGCCAGATGTTAGGGGTGATATGGTTGCAGAAATTGTCTGACAGCCATGACTGGGTTCTCCTGCTTGTGTGGCATGGTGCAGAGTCCTGATGCCAGACATAGGGTCTTCCAGCACCCATCCTCTTGACTCAGGGCAGCACTACTTCCTCCAGGCACTTGATGTAGGCCTCCGTGTTGAGTCTGAGGTTGACTGGATGTTTGATTTTTATCACTCTCGGTACATGTCCTCAGATTGACACCCAAACACTCTGAATGTTCACATTGGAGCTTCTGGCGCGAATGCCAAGCAATATTGCTATGTCATTTCCAAATTTCTGGCAGAGTGAATTGCATCATGGTGCTGTTTTTCTCATAGACTGACCCTACCATACTGTATAGTTGACAAAAATCAATAACAGACAATGCACAAGTGTCTCTGGGCCTTATTAAAGAGGGAAAAGAGGACTGAGATATGTTGCACATTGCTGTACTCAAGAAGACCCACCCACCACAACAGAATTGAGATCCTAAAACCAAGGGGTCATATGAAAAGTTGTTGCAGAGTGTTGAGCAAGTGAGACACAGTATGGGGGATGAGAGGAAGAATAAGTCCTTTGGTTGATGTACATTATTATAAATTGACCTGGGTATGACTTTAAGTCACATCTTGTAGTATGGCCCTGGTGCAGGAATTTCAGTTTCCTGAGGAGTGTGGAACCGTCTCTTAGACACTATTGTTTCCTGGTCTGCTTTGACTTGGAGTAGTGGCACCTGTCAAGGTCCCAATTATGGGTAAAATAGCATATTAGGGTTTGTTTATTTATGTGCATGAAGCTTGGATGTGGCAGTTTCTGTGAAAGAGACCTTCATGGTTTAACGGAGAAGAAGGTGGATGCAACAGGGCATTGTGGGGTGCAGAGAGCAAGGTGTGGTTTCTGCTGTATCCGTTTCCATTCCCAGTCATCTCAACCTAGTTTTGCCTTTGGATTGAAAGTTTGAAGATGGTCACTGATGAAAGATTGAGGCTGACAGTGCACAATCCTTCTTCACTCTAAATAAAGCCACCCTGTAAGTCATTAATCATCCTCAATGATGACTAAATGGTTCTTGTTGCTCTGACAGACAAACATAATCATTACAGAAGTTAATTAATGAATAGGTTTTTATTGCATAAATCTTACTCATGAAATCTAATTATGTTGAGGTCAGTTGTATAAAGAAGTGCCGATCACTTAAAGTGGAGGGAAATTGTGGAAGATGGAGACCCAGGAAGACATGGAACAAAGTATTGAAGGCCAATCTGAAAATGCTGGGTCCTATGAAAGAGAGGAAAGAGGACTGAGATATGTGGCACATTGCTGTACTCAAGAAAACCCACCCACCACAACAGAATTGAAATCCTAAAACCAAGGGGCCATATGAAAAGCATTGGTGTGGGTGCTGGTGCCATGTAAAAAGCAGCCAGTAAAAACTATGGAGTGGTTGGCATTAGGAAGGGCGAGCTGGCAGAAACGTTAGCATGCCGGGCGAAATGCTTAGCGGTATTTCATCTGCGTTACGTTGTGAGTTCAAATTCCGCCGAGGTCGACTTTGCCTTTCATCCTTTCGGGGTCGATAAATTAAGTACCAGTTACGCACTGGGGTCGATCTAATCTACTTAATACCTTTGTTTGTCCCCTCTGTGTTTAGCCCCTTGTGGGTAATAAAGAAATAGGCATTAGGAAGGGCATCCAGCCATAGAAACCAAACCAAAACAGACTATGGAACCTGGTGCAGCCCCTGGCCTTGCTATTTCCTGTCAAGCCATCCACCTCATGCCAGCATGGAAAGTGGATGCTAAATGATGATGATGATAGAGATGAAATGAGAGACTGCTCGACGTGACTTTATCAGATCAGGAACTTAGAAATGGAGTGGGTGGTGGGTGGTGGGTGAGTGCTTGTATCTTGTTTGTAGAATATAGTCAAATGCTTGGTTATTGTTATTTCAATGGATTTAAACCTATTTGTATATTACAGTTTTAAACAGCAAAAATGCCATTGGAAAATGGATGGTTTCGAGAAGAGTGTGACCTGTGGTCCGGTTATAGCATGTGCCTTAAAGTAGATGAAGTGCTTTACCATGAGAAATCAAAGTTTCAAGATATTATGGTATTTAAGAGGTATTTAAATATTCTTTTTATAATTCTTATCTTTTGTTTTTTTTAATTATAATTTCTGAAGATATATTTTGCAACATATGACTGCACGCTGTTGTTACCTGAAGATGACTCAAATCTTTGAAAGTAGTCAGTAAATTATGGTTCTTGTAAAACTGTTGTGTCAGACAACCTTGTTTTAAATTTATCGAATGCAATTTTAATGCCCATTATGTGTTGTCGTGGCTAATGCCGGTGTCATGTAAACTGGCACCTGTGCCTGTGACACATAAAAGTACCCATGCTGGAGGAATCCAAAAAGCACCCGTTACGTAACGGGTCAAAGTTTCCCTCCTCTCAGTTTGAAGGCACGAGCACTTACACACACAATGGAAACTTCCGCCTACCAAATCCACTCACAAGGCTTTGGTCAGCCTGCGAGTATAGTAGAAGACAATTGCCTGAGTTGCTATGCAGTGGGACTGAACCTGAAACCATGTAGCTAGGAAGCAAGCTCCCTAACCACACAGCCATTTATCATTATTAGAATTATATTATATTTTTGACAGTAATGATGCAGAAAGTTACCTTTAACATGCTTCACGATAGAACGATACCTGTTAATCATCCCCATTGTCATTTTATTTCTGCTGACATGATTTGGAAGGGTCATCACTGCTCTTCTGTGAAGGTATGATGATGGTGATGTTGGTGGTGGTGATGGTGAAGTTTCATATTCAACTTCATTTCTCTTTACATAGTTTACTGGATTGCATTTTTTTTTCCATAGCACTACAGAGGCTCTTATGTCTTCACCAAGATTAAAAGGTTCTCTTAACCCTTTTGTTACCAACCCGGCTGAAACCGGTTCTGGCTCTTTAGTATAAATGTCTTGTTTCCATAAGTTTTGAATTAAAATCTTCCACTAAACTTTAGTCACAATTTATGTTCCTAACACTAGTTTAATTATAACGATGTTATTTTGCTAAATTCTTTGTTGTATTTAAAATAATTGGAAGAAACACAGAGCATCTCAAAATAAATACAGTAACAAAAGGGTTAATTCTACACTTATTGGATAGGACTGAGAGAGCAGTCTGGTAGGTGCATTAATGGCAAGAGTGAACAATGGATGTCACTATCAAATGTATCTGTCATGTGGTAGAGCTTGCTTGATACATGCAGATCTGATGAGGTCCCTTAAGTAATATACCTCGAGATGGTGTGAGAGTTAGGATTATCATGTTCCATTAATTTCTAAAAATAAATGTTAAAACGTATCCTTAACTCTTTAGTATTCTGTCAAATGTAATGTTTCTTTATTCACATTGTTTTCTATTAATCATGTATTTTCTCATAGCTTCAAGATTTTAATAATGTAATTTAGTTTTGGAATGATATTGTGGGATAAGTGTAAGAAACTGGATCTGGCTTCATCATCATCATCATTTAATGTTTGCTTTCCATGCCAGCGTAGGTTATACAGTTTGACTGGAACTGGTAACCACCAAGTTCCAGTCTGGTTTGGCATGGTTTCTACAGCTGGATGCCCTTTCTAACTCCAATGACTCCAAGAGTGTACTGGGTGCTTTTTGGATTCCTCCAGCATGGGTGCTTTAATGTGCCACAGGCACAGGTGCCGGTTACATGACCGGCATTACTAATTACCGGCATTAGCCACGACTACAATTTCACTTGGCTTGATGAGTCTTCTCGAGCACACCATATCACCAAAGGTCTCGGTAGAATATTTAGGCTGGATATGGCTGGTTTTAATGCTTAAGGATTATAAGAGACTTTACTAGATGTTCTCAAAGATCAGCAACAGGGTCTTGTAATGGTCAGCAAAGTTATAAATGAAAAGAATGGAAAAGCTGAGGAACTTCAAAAATTCTGTCCCATATGATATCAATTCTAATACCCTTCTATTTCGCAGCATATTATTTTTTAATGGATAAAAATTGTTTCTTGCAGCATTAATCTCTTTTCTTGGACTTTGGAAGAAGTAAGAAATTTCCATAAACAATACTGTTCATAATTGGTTTCATCTTAATCCTTTAGCACTTAAACTGGCCATATCTGGCTCAAATAGCCTATTTGCTTTATGTTCAGACCAGCCAAGTTCAACCTCTCACAACTACCCTACAATGTCATTCTAAAAATAAACAATCACATCATTGAAATCTCAAAGCTAGAAGATAATGCATGATAAATTTTAAACAATGTGAATAAGAAAGTATTATATTGGACAAAATAATCTGAATGCTAAAGAATTAATGGTGAGCATTCATTACAAAATTTTCCTCAGAAACAATTGTTGACAAAAGATTTAATTTATCAACTCATAAAACCCGATAGTTTCACATGAAATGCAATAATTTATTCTACTTACATATAATAACTGAATATTGACTGCATAAAGTCATTTTCTTTTTTAGCAAGAGGTTTGGAAATGTTCTGGTCTTGGATGGACTAGTTCAGTGTTCTGAAAAAGATGAATTTGCCTACCAGGAAATGATTGCAAATATTCCATTATATTCACACCCATCTCCAGAAAATGTAAGTAAAATACATTTATACTTCTTGGATACCAGAATTTGCATTCTTTTGAATTTCTGACTTGCATTATATTTCAGTCAAAATGATATATTCTTCTTTAATAACGAATACTTTCCTTAAGTTGATGTTATTTGCTTCAAAAATTAGGAAATACATACGTATGTAATTGAGAGGTTGTACATACAATCTAGGCATTAATCGTATCAGCTCTTTGCAAATCCAAGGTATGATGGATTAAGCGTAATATAAACTTTGCAGAGTGGAAAATAACAATTTAAATGAGGAAAAGAGAATTCAAATTGATGTTACAATCTCTAAACAGTCACTATACACCATGTATAAAGTCATGCGTACAATACAGGCAACATATGCAATATTATTATTGTTTGTTCACATCTTCAGACAGCCACAACCAACTTATGAAATAAACCTGCAATTCATAATAAATTTGCTTTACTTCATGAGTGTGTTGACTCCATATAATAATGACTGAGTGTATATAATTCTTCATCAAAAAATGTAGCATTTGATATGTCATATAAGATTTAAGTCAGTTAATCAAAATACATAAAAATAAAATAAAATTCGGGTATTTTCTCATAAGTCCAAAGCATATACCAGTAGAATGTTACTAAGTCACTTTTATGATCCCCTTTGAGGTTTTTAACCCTTTTGTTACTATATTTCTGACCAAAATACACCCCTCATGAGTTTCAATTAATTTCTAAAATAATCTTGAATTTAGACTAGTTTCATTAAACAACTGTAACTTTTTTACTTATCAACATATTAATGTAATATTTGGAACATAATTAAAGAAAGGGTTCTTAATCAATTCTATTGCATAACTTTTGTCTCAAAGGGACTCTAATTACAGGTAACTCCAGGTAAATTGAGCAAAAGGTAAAAATATTAAAATTTTGTTTAAACATCACCATAGAAAATGAATTGTCAGCTAATATTCAGTCGGGTATCCTACAAAATTTTGATATAGAAGAATTATGCACATCACTAGATTATCAGCTGAATTTAATGCAAAACAGAACAGGTGTGCCATAAAGGTGAAATAAACTGAAATACTGGAATCCACCTAAATCCACCGCAAGTTTGACTGAACTAAAAAAAATCAGTCAAAAAATAATATATGGCCCTGGTTATCGTATAGAAGTGATAAATTCCGGACCACATCGTACCCTAGGCCATGCTGACTAACATTATTTTCCCTGTATAAAAACTAAATCCACAGCAGTAGCCAGTATTTGCTTCACAAATTTTCCAAACTTTGATTCCTCATTTCGTGGCCTTTCCTGGCATATACTGTTTGTTTACATTCTGCGTAAGTTTGTCTCCGCAGTGATCACTTCAAACAAGCTTACTGAAAAATATAAAAGTCTAACGGTTTCGCTCCCTAAGAAAGACTATGGATAGACTCCATCTCCTCAGAAAAATTGCTAATAAAAACATCTTTAAAGTTTTTACTTCATTCTGATGTAAAATCGTCTTTGCTGTTGCTATCGCCGCTTTCAGTTTCCTCAGAATCGCTGCTTTCGGTTTCGGATATGGAAATATCTTATTCATTCTCGTACACCACGTGCTTTTGTACCTCATTCATTCTTTTTCTCAATATCTCCATATTTTCCGTTGAAAAACGAAATTTATACCTACAATAATGAATATATGTATCCAGTACATATAACTTCATATGTGATGGGGTGTAATCATAAATCAATCAAGGGCAAGTATCCACAGGATGAAATCGAAATCAAGAGAGACATTGATGGATACTGAATGAATGTGGTGATTAAGATACTAAATAGATAAGAATGGTAAATGATGCAAGTTTAATGCTTGATGTGAATGTGTGTGTGTGGGCACAAACACTAGCCTCTCAATTGGTGTCTCTATATACTGAAAATGCTAAAAAGTGAATATATTTCTATGTCTGTATGTCTGTGGACATATGGACACACACACACATATATATAGTGAGAATTTACAAAAAAAAACAAAGATGGGTGTGTAAACAACAAACAGATGTATTAGCTTAATGCTCGGAAAGTGAGAAAGTCTTTTACATTTCGAGCCTATGCTCTTCGGTGGGATGCGGTGTATAGGAATGGTAGGGGTGGGATAATGTGGGAGGGGGTGACAATGAAGGGAGAAGGTGGGTATGAGTGAAGAGGAAGTAGGTGGCAGAGCAAGAGAGGAGAGGTGGGTGAGGGGAGAGAGGAGGAGGGTTAGTTGAAGAAGGGAGGAGAGAGAGAAGTTTAATCCCTGCTCATGGCAAAGATGGGAGTCCAGATGGCCCCTGTGCAAGGACAATCTGAACATAGACAGGTGTTGTAAAGAGTGACTGGTAGAGTGAAAATGGCATGAGACCGAGGTGTCATTGCCAAGTCAGATGTCTTGGAGGTGTTTATGAACCGGTCAGCCAAGTGACATCCTCTTTGACCAATGTATAGAACAGGACAGAGAGAGCAGGAGATGCAGTAGATGACGTTGCTAGAAGTGCAGGTGAAGGAGTCAGTGATATGATAGGGTCAATGATGGGTGCCTGTGAGGAGGATGGTGTTGTAAAGTAGAGCAGTGTGGGAGGGAGCAGGGGAACAAGCCGGGTTGGGAGGTTGGGTTAGGGAAGGTCTCGTAGATTGTGGGCTTGTTTGAAGGAGGGGAGGGGTCAGAGAGGATGTGCGAAGTGGAGAGGTCAGACTAGAGTCACCAGAAAACTCGGAGAATGGTGTGGTGGGGTGTTAGTGAGGGGAGAGAGCAGATGCACTGTCCATGGAACGTGTTCTGGTAAGGGCAGTGTGGATAGCAGTGAGGGGATATCCACATAGGAGGAAGTGGCAAGCCATGAGTTGAGACTCAGTCTCAAAGTCATGGTTGCCACTGCAAAGCCTGCGCAGCCGGAGGAATTGGGAGTAGGGGATGGAGAGCTTGGTGTGTTTAGGGTGGGAGGAAGAGAAGTTGAGGTATGAGTGTGAGTCAGTGTGTTTGTAGTGGATGGGGGTGGTGAGAGTGGAGTGATGAATGCTGAGTGAAATGTCAAGAAAGGCGACTGAGGTGTCGGAAATAGTGCAGGGCAGGATGGAAAGATTTGACAAAAGAGAGGAAGGAGTCTAGATGTTTGCAGGAGAGCGAGGTCGCATCAATACATTCGTCAATATAACAGCCGTATAGTTTGGGAGCGGGACCAGTGAAACTTGAGAATATTTGGGCCTCAACGTAGCCAACGAACAGGTTCGCATAGTTGGGGCTCATTCTCATTCCCATGGTCACTCCCAAGACCTGCTGGTAAAAATCACCTGCGAACAAGAAGTAGTTAAGGAAGAGAACAAGTTCAGCCAGATGAAAATGTGTGGCTGTGTCAGGTTCGGAGTTGGGTTGAAGGAAATGTTGGAGTGCATGCAGCCCTTCGTGGTAAGAGATCACCGTGTATAGACTCTTCAGGTCAAGAGTGAAGAGAAGTTTAGAGGGGCCAGGAGGGAAGGAGAAAGAGTTGGATAAATGAAGAGCATGGTTGGTGTCATGGATGTGAGAGGGGAAGGAAGGCACAAGGGGGTCAAGGACACGGTCAAGATATCTGGAGATGAGTTCGGTGGGGAGGAAGTAAATTGTGGGGGTGGTGAGGGGTGTGGACAATGAGGTTAGAGGTGGTGGCGGAGAGACGGGAGGAGGAGATGAGGTCATGGATAGTGAAGGACACAGTCTGTTGGTAGCTGGGCATAGGGTTGGAGGGCAGTAGAAGGATGTGTCTTGAAGTTGATGGAGAGCTTCTGCCTTGTAGAGGTCTGTGTGCCACACCACCATGGCTCCACCCTTGTTGGCCGGTTTTATGATGATGTTCGTGCGGCGTCGGAGACATTGAGGAGCCGAGAGTTCAGCTGGAGAGGTGTTCAGATGTCGGGGACGCTTGGAAAAGTCAAACTGGTCCACAGCATGCTGGTAGGTGCCTGCAAAAAGATCGACTGCTTGGAACTGGCCAGGAGCTGGTGTCCACCGGGATGGTCAGCAGCCCAGCTCGGTGAAGCAGTTTCCTCGTTAGATGCAGGTGGAGTGTCGCGGAAAAGCACACACAATCTAACGCTGCGCACAAAGCTGTGGATATTGGCATGAGTGTGAAATTCGTTGCTGGATGGAGTGAGGGGGATGATGCGCAGATCCCTAAGGAGGAGGGAGCGCTCTGCCTCAGAGAGGGGAAGATCTGGAGGAGAGGTGGATGGGATAGAAGTAGGTGGGGGGCATATCAGATGAGAGGAGTTGGGGTAGTGGTATCAGGTGTGATGGAATGGAGGGGTGAGTGGAGTTTATGTTGTTTGGTGTAAGCGAGAAATTGATTAAAAAGATGATTTAAATGAATTATGTAATGTAACGTGGTGTTGGCATGGGAGAGCGACTGAGAGGAGAAGAAGGTGGAACAAGCCAGAGGGAGAAGATGGTCGATGGTGTGTATTTTGGAAAGTGTAGAATGAATGGTGGCGTGCATAATGCGGTAGAATGTAGTACGGAGTATGGGTAGGATGGTTGTAGTAGAGTGGAAAGTGGGGTGGAAATGGAGGCGGAAACCTTTAGGGATGAGGCAGTGATGCAAGAAGCGACTGAGAAAGGAAAGGTGACTGACGAAGCGTATTTTTTGAAAATTAGTTGGGAAAGGTTAATAGAAGGTTGAAATCAGCGGAAAGGAACTGTGGAAAGGTGTTTTTTTTAGGTTGGGGTGAAGGGGGAGCAGGATAGGTTTGTAATCGGGCATGATTGAAAAATGAGGAGAAAAGAGAGAGAAAGGAGAAAAAAGGAGAGAGAAAGGCAAATAAAGACGTGAGGAGGAAAAATGCAAATGGTGTGGGGAGAAAAAAATACAAGAGGTGAGAGGAGAGGAAAAAATAAAAACAAGGAGAGGAAGAAGGAGGAAGAAGGAAGAAACAAAGAGAAAAGGGAAGAAAGGGAGAAAAAAGGGAGGGAGAGAGGGGCAAGGTAAAAAGTGCAGATTAAGAGAAACGACAATAAGAAAAAGCAGAGAAAAGTTTGAAAGGTTCAAACGTCATGGTTTATTGGAGCGATTTCTCATCAAAGGAAGAGTCCATTGTAATCCATAGGTAGGAGAGGTGCAGCCAATGTGTAGGAGAAAGTTCAAGGATAAAACTGGTGCGACCACGTGAGTGTGTAATATATAATGAGAATTTACAAAAAAAATGTTGGAATGTGTATGGGTGGGGTAACAAGGGAGGGGGTGACGATGAAGGTAGAGGGTGGAAAGGAGAGGTGGGTGGGAGGAAGTAGGCGTGAGAAGAGTTTATATTTTAGAGACAAGTGTTCTCTTTATATATAGAAACACTTTGAAGCAAATTAGGTATATCAGTTTACATATGAAGATTTAATTGAAAAGAAAAGTATAAATATATGTGGATATTAAAAATACATAGTTCAACTTACAGAAAAAAATGATATCACAAAATAAGATAGGTAAAGTTTTAAAAGTCTTATGGCCGTTTCAAGGGGCTTGGTGGTCCTAATATATGACAGATATTAAGGTCCATTATTGGATAATCTTGCCTCCTTCTTCAAGGAAAAAAAAAATTTGCATTAAAAGTTTACATTTGAATTGTTTACATGATGGAGGTTAAAAATTGAATGATTTTATAGAGAACTACATCTATTAGGAAGGAGAGTT
>NC_043016.1:14667549-14695049 GCF_006345805.1 Octopus sinensis | reverse complement strand
TAACATAGGTCTTTATAATATATATATATATATATATATATATATATATATATATATATATATTCCTCTGTAGTTTCAGCTCAGAGCTGCAGCCATGCTGATAGGTGTGGCTGTGTGGTAAGAAGCTTGCTTCCCAACCACATGGTTTTGGGTTCAGTCCCAGTGTGTGGCATCTTAGGCAAGTGTCTTTGAGCTGACCAAACCTTGTGAGTGTATTTGTTTGAGGGAAACTGAAAGAAGCCCATTGTGTGTGTGTGTGTGTGTCTTTCTGTGTTGGTCTCAACCACCACCACATTCCTAACTCATGGTAGTACTTGGTTGATTTTGCATAGCATGAGAGCAGGTGCGATTTTCTGGTTACCTGCATTATATGACCACTACTGCTGATCTTTAAGAAGTGGCATTGTGTCTGAGAAGTGGTTGTACTCAGGCACAAGTTCATTTCCACTTTGCATGTGTGTGTGTATATATCACTGCTGACCAGACCATCAGATGCTATTACACACCACTGGTCACAATGTGCTTCCAATTCTGTCTTGGTTGCACTATGTCCTTTTCCATCCTGACCCAAATTGCTTGACTAAATCATTTCTCCATCGTCTTGGAGACTTTTTTCTCATCTCTTGGATTCCACTCAGCAACTGCACAGCTCCACCTGGTGTCTGCAAACCTTGCAACATGTCTGGCCCAACAGAACTTGTGTTTTTGGTGCTCTGCAACCACATCATTCATTCCATTCCATTCTTGATGCATCTCATTCCAAATGTATTCTCTTGGTGATATTCCAAGCACGGATGTTTCCATGGCCTTTGTGTTGTAGCCAATTGATGTTCTGTTCTTTTTCTAGTGGTCCACATCTCACTTGTATCTAAGAGCACGGCTAGAACGGTGCTATTAAAGAGTCTGGCATGTGTGGCATTGTCTGTATTCGTTGGGAGCACATCCTTTATTGAGTTAAATGCTTTCCATCCTGCCCTTTTAGAGGTGGGAAGCAATGAGATCTCGGAGGTAAAAGAGTATGCCTACTTAGGGTCCACACTGAGTATGCACCAAGGTATGGATGTGTTTGTGTGTGTGTGTGTGTGCATTGGTTACAATTAGCAGAGATGAAGTGACAAAACCATGATCAGTCTTTATCCAGCAGTGGATAAAGACATTGGTGACATGAAAATCATTAACAGTTGTTTCCTTATTTATTTGTTTTTTTATTTCTTTAATCTTCACAGGAAGTTTGTAATGTCAGCAAAAAATATCTTCCTGGAATGGCTGTTGGTCTGTCTCATCCCAAGTTAGAATTATGTATTGCCGATGGTGTTGAATACCTTGAAAAATGCGAAGGAAAGTTTGATGTCATCATTACTGATTCCACAGATCCTGTTGGTAAGGAAATATTTTGGTTGTAGTCATGTGACCAATATTTATTATTTGTGATCTGTGAGAAGGAAGTGTCGTCTTTTAAAGAATTTGAGATGTGCATATGTGTATGTGATTAAATTTGAGTGTGTATTGTTTTTAAACATTGTGTTTTGGCATTGGTTGGAGTGGTCTTCAGTGCAGCAGAGTGCATCTCATGACCATTGTTATTGCAGCCAGCATTCTCCTCATTTACATGGTTTGATATCTTTATTTCCCAACAACTTCCCATGCGTCATTACACCTCTTACACATTCCATGGTGAGAGAAAGTATTAGTTTTTGACATTGATAGTCATTTCCCAAACTTCTTTCAACATTTTTTTTACTCTTGTTTCTTCTATGTTGCTTTCTGTTCTAATCAGTTCATTATAGTTTTTATCAATGCATCTGCCATCATGACATAAGTTTTCTTCCCCAAATCATTATGCTGGAATGGGTTAGATGAGATTTTTATGCAGCCATTTTCCTGCACCCAGGTGTTTTTACCTACCACTGGCATGAGTGTGTTTGTATATTTTTAGAATAACATTTGTAAAGGGAACTGGTTGCTTCTTTACACTTTTGGGGTGCAACTTGGGTGCAACACAATTTCCTTTCTTTTTGTTTCTAGAAACTACCAGTCAGGAACAAAACGCAAGTTAAAAATAGATATAATTCTTTATTTTCTTGGTTCAACAATGAAACACGATGGTATGTTGGTATCCACCTAGTTCAACGCAGCAAGGCTGAATTCAAACGTTTGTAAGCTTTACAACAATTCAGCAGCAACAGAACAGGTCAAATCCTAAGCGTCTGGGACAGGAGAATAGGCTGATCACAGGTTTCAGACTATACGTCCTTTCTCTTCTATCGCCGTGTCTCAAGTCCCCGACGCTATTAAGGAACGCTATAGAATTTATTCTTCAGTCTCTATCGCATGTGCATGGGGGAACTTCCTTATGCCTTTCCAGAAGGTTCCAACCCCGCACACGCACACTGAAGAAAGACGTTCCGCACATGCACACTGAAGAATGATATTACGTGTGCGCACACTGGAATATGACGTCACTACACATTGTAGGATAGGTGTGAGATGCCAGATCTAGCCCATCTGAACATAAAATAAGTAGAATATTTGGGCCGGATATAGGTAGATTAAATGCTAAAGGGCTGAGAAATATCATCATCATCATTCCAATAATGCCACACAAAGACACTTAGAAGCAAACATTTACACACACACACACACACACACAATGTATTTCTATCAACTAATTTCACTCACAAAAATTTGGTCTGGTTTAGGCTACAGAAGAAAACACCAAGCTCATGATTCCATGCATTGAGATTGAACTCCAGACCACAAAGTTCAAAGCAAACTCTGTATACTCGTAGCCATGCCTATTGCTATGTAACAAATTATCAACTTTGTCTTTTGTAAACTGGCAGCTCACAGACATCATTCCACAAATGCGTCCAGCTGCAAGGCTTCAGCATGTCTAATATTTTTGTTGTCCTTGTTTTCTGTCCACAACATCAAAATATGCTTTTGTCCCCTTTTATTTGCATGAAGTACACTGTCATTTAAAAACTTTCATTCTTTCGCTTCCTTTCATAGGGCCGGCTGAGGGTTTATTTGAACTACGATTTTATAAGTTAATTCACAAAGCATTAAAACCAGATGGCATTATGTGTAACCAAGGTAAGGTTATTCTTTCTCATTATAAGATAAGGCTGCAAGCTTGCAGTCATTAGCACGGGGGACAAAATGCTTAGCAGCATTTCATTTGTCTTAACTTTCTGGGTTCAAATTCCAGTGAGGTAGACTTTTGCCTTTCATCCTTTCAGGCTCAATGAAATAAGTAATCAACTAGTCCCTTCCCTCCATATAGAAGGGGATTAAAAACTGATTCAAATTGTGGCAAGCAATCCAATGTCTGCTACATAACAATGATGATTGTTATCATCATTATTATTATTATTGTGGTCAGCTGATGGAACCATTATCATGCTGGCCCAAGTGTTTAGTGGAATTTCTTCTGACTTTACGTCCTGAGTTCACAGTCTGTGATGTTGACTTCATAATTTCATCCTTTTGGGGTCAATAAATTAAGTACCAGTTAGGTACTTGGGTCAATGTAATCAACTTTCCTCTCCACTCAAAAACTGCCGACCCTGTACCAAAACATTATTCTTATTATCATCATCATTATCACAAAGTTAGTGGTAACATTTAGTTCTATAAATTATGAGACCATTTGCTGTTTGCCAAAATGCTTTGGTTGAGAGAGTATTAGAGTAAAAGGAACCTAATTTAATTCCGGGTCTCAGAATGTGGAAAAGCAGTTTGTTAATGCAACTGGTACTGACTGAAATTAATATAGGAAGATAACAGAAGAGAGATTTTGTTTTTTGGTCACATATGCACATATCAGTGTATAAGCATCACTATAATTAGATTTATGTTTCTAAGGTTACAACATTTACACAATCTTTAATGAATATCAGTCAGTTTCCATTTTACTGAGGAACATTTAAAAATAAAATTATTGTAAATCTCATTTGTTTGTAATGACATTCAAGTGAGATTATAAATTAAAATTGAAAATATCAAGGTTTTGTTTTGTTTTAAAAGTGTGTGACCAGTTCTATTTCATGACCACTGATTGGAATGGAAGTTAATTTCTTTTGCTTTCATGTCTAATGGATCAGATGGATGCAATGAAGGGTTCTAGAACTAGCTGGGGTTTACAAACAAGATTAGTGATACATCTGCTACTTACTCTCCCTCCCCCCTCTCTCTCTGTAAGTTTTGGGATGTTTTTTCATAGATTAAATATACTGGGTCTTTAATCGTGTTGAATCAAACAGTTGTCATTGATTTTTCCTTATTTTATTTTTTTTTTTTTGCATTGATATTTCAATTTCCAGGTGAAAATATTTGGTTAGATAAAGAGTTAATTCAAGATGTTCTGAAGAAATGCCGAGCAGTATTTCCATGTGTGTCATATGCAAACTGTACCCTTGCAACTTATGCCTGTGGGCAAATTGGTTTAGTTCTTTGCAGCAACACGGTGAGTTTTCATTAAACCCCTTAACAATTCAGATATAGGAGAAATTTTCCAAAACTTGCTTTAACCCATTAGCATTCAGATTATTCTGAAGAATCTAATGCCTATTTATTCACTTTGATTTGAATTAATCGTGCATTATGTTGTAGATTTGTGATTTCAACAATATAATTGTTCATTTTTAGAACGAATAAAGTGGGTTTGAGGGGCTGGAAATGGTTGGTTTAAATGTTGAAGGTTTAAAACGAGAATCGATAGCGTACATATGCCTGTGCTTCACCCTTGTGGCAGTAAATAGTAGACTGGTACTTTCCTTCTTAGTACATTATTTTTGCTACATCTTATGCCAGTGCCACCTGGCCAATGCCAGTGCTCCCTGACTGGCTCCTGTGCCAGTGGCACATAAAAAGCACCCACTACACTCTAGGAGTGGTTGGCGTTAAGAAGGGCATCTAGCTGTACAAACATTGTCAGATCAGATTGGAGCCTGGTGCAGCCTCTTGGCTTGCCAAGTCCCCAGTCAAACCGTCCAACCCATGCCAGAATGGAAAACGGATGTTAAACGATGATGACGATGATGAACCAAAAATTCCCAAATGAATTACAGGTGAAAAGCCTTGCCTACAACAATTAGTAGGAGAGATCACCCCCACCGACTGGGTAGCATTTGTTTACCATTCAAATAGTATTATGTTAGTAAAGCAATGGATTCCTAAAAGATCTTTACTGTATTCATGGGAATTTTACTCAATCCACCATTCCTTGACCAGGAGTCGACTAAATATGAAACTTGTAGATAATGTCGATGCATTTGATGCACATTTTGTTTCTAATTCTTCAGAGTAAGTGCACAATAAAACCCCTTCTAACCTCTTGTGCAACCCCCTACATTCCTCACTGTAATATACACACAATTGCCAAATAATAAAATTCTTATTTCTGATTATTCCAATCTAAAACAAGCACTATTCCTTATGGCATTCCTTCCATTAACCTCAGACAATACTCTTGAACCACTTTCTATCTTTGAAATATTTCCCTCTCTGCAAGGACCTACCTTAACTTCCCTAACTTAAAACAACACAAAATAAAACAGTGCCACCTACTCCCATGAGGGAGTAGGTGGCACTGACCTTTGCTGACCATCAATCTATTACTTTCACTTTCAAAACTTTGACAGTAACGCAGGCAGCCATCAGCAGTTCTCTATGTCACCATGCAACAGTCTGCCCTCCTTCCTCAATGAGCCATGAAGGTTTTTTTTTGTCCCCCACTCACACTCCCCTCAGCCAACCTCACCTTGTCATCTCTCTTCTCCCTCCCCCCCTGTCAACTGTGTCGTTACTATCCCACCACTCTCCCTTCCCTACTCCCACCTGCATCCCACCACCCTTCACCAACTCCTGACACATCAGTCATCACACTTCAACCCTTCCCAACATTTTCATAGTTGCAGCCCATCCCCTTACCTCCAGCTCTCAATACAATCTTGCAAACCCCTAACCTCGTCCCACTCATCCACTTCTACCGAGGGCCTTGAGGGGTTACCTCTAATCTCTCTTCTCACCTCCTGCTGATTATTTTCTCCCTCCCCTACTAAATGTAACCATGCAGCTCTACAAGAACCTGCTCTGTCCCCGCTCCCACCTCCATATCCTCTTAATCCACAGCATAAAGCTGACCACCCCGTCCCTGGGGGGGGGGTGTAGTCTTGCAAGCCTCATGGCAACTTCACTAGTGCTGGTGCCATATAAAAAGCACCCAGTTACATGTTGTAAAGTGGTTGGCATTAAGAAGGGCATCCAACTGTAGAAACCATTCTAAAGCAGACATTTGAACCAACAGATCCTGTCTGACTGTCCAAACAAATGGCAGCATGAAACATGGATGTTAAATGATGATGAAGATGACAATGACAGTGGTGGTGATTTCTGAAATTTTATCCCGACAGTTTGTCTTCTTCATAATCAGAAAATGCTCGATCCCTGATTAGATACTGGCGCTACAACATTTAGCATTCAGACTTGTCATATCCAGCCCAGATATTCTACGTGTTTTATGTTCAAACCAGCCAGATCCAGCTTCTCACACCTACCATACAATGTCATTCTGAAAAGGTACAGTCATATCATCATAGTCTCAAAGCTACAAGATAATGCATGATTAATTCTAAACAATGTGGATAAATAAGCATTACATTAGACAGAATAATGTGAATGTTAAAGGATTAAATTTCAGTCACATTAATCTCTCTGTTCTAGAAGAACTTGTATATGTCAAGAGGATGTGAGGTTGCCATCCTTCAACTGAATAATGAATAAATTCTTACCTGACCATTATGACTTGGATTTTCTGCAGCTGGATGCCTTTCCTGTTGTCAACCCTTACTTGTTTTCAAGCAAGTTAATATTTCCCCTTGACTGAGCATGTTCCCATGGAAGATTGGAAAGGAAGGATCCTGCTTGTAATGATGATAACATTTGTTTACTAACCATCACATGATGTCAAGGCAAGGAGTCAGTGACACACAGACACAACAACATGACATGTTTCTTTCAGTTTCTGTCTACCAAATTCACTCATAAGGTTTTGGTCAGTCAGGGGCTATAGTAGAAGATACATGCCCAAGGTGCCATGCAATAGAACTGAACCTTGAACCATGTAATTGAGAAGCAAACTTCTTACTGCAGAGCCACAACTTTTTTTTCTGTTTGCATAAACTTCCAATAATCTGATTAGAGAGAAAAAAACAAATTCAAAGACAGATATGTCAAATTGCTGTCCTTTCATTTGTATCAGTTCTCTTACTACTAGGTGCAGGAGTGGCTGTGTGGTAAGAAACTTGCTTCCCAACCACTTGTTTCTGGGTTCAGTCCCACTGCGTGGCACCTTGGGCAAGTGTCTTCTACTATAGCCTCGAACCGACCAAAGCCTTGTGAGTGGATTTGGTAGACGGAAACTCTGCGTGTGTGTATGTGTGTCTCTGTTTGTCCCTCCAATATAGCTTAACAAATATGCTGGTGTGTTTACATACCTGTAACTTAGCGGGTTGGCAAAAGAGACTGATAGAATAAGTATTATTAGGCTTACAAAAAACAAGTCCTGGGGTTGATCTGCTTGACTAAAGGTGGTGCTCCAGCATGGCCACAGTCAAATGATTTAAACAAATAAAAGAATATGTGAAATACAGGGAGTCCATATATATTACATTTACAATTTGAATGATTCAGAAAAAATGAAGAATATGGATAATTCAGCAGAGTTTATTGGAAAACATAGGCAGAAAAATAAAAGTTATATTAGAAACACCAGAACGCTTCCATATGGTCTCCATTGGTTCTACGCAACTCATCAAGATCATAAATTGTGAGAGTTGTCAAAATAATTTTTGAACACCCCGAATCTAGCAAGCTCATCTTCGTGTTTACTCATGATAGTAATTAAGGCAGAATTTGAGCATTATATAATTTGTTGTATTTTGTTTTTCTTTGTTAGATGAGAGATTTATCTAAACCAGTTCGAACTCTGACAGAAGACGAAGTTGAAGCCAATGATTACAAATACTACAACTCAGCTGTCCACAGTGCCTCTTTTGTATTGCCCAATTTTGCTCATAAGGTCAGTTCCTTTTCTTTGCTTTCTTTCTAATCAATTGTATCGTCTCATGCCTCACCCTGTAGTAGTTTTGGTGCATGTAATATATACATACTTACTGGAACCTACCCACTTCTGCCCCACCTGTGGGAGGGGCTTTCTTGCCCGGATTGGCCTCACCAGCCACCTCCGGTCTCATAGCAGCAATTCCACCAAATGATGTCAATGGTCATCTTCGAACCCGAAATACGAACATTATTATATGTTTGGTAGAGACAAAGAACCTGAGTTGCTGTTCAGGGGCAGATAATCGCTTCTAAACATATCTTTCTGTTGTCTTCTGTGGGGAATTATTTTATTATTTTTTATTTTCATCTTATAATAATTCTGCTTGTCATTCCGTTACTTAGCCCATCGGTAACGCTTTCATGTGATTAGAGAGAAAGAGGGAGAGAGAAGTGTCCATGATGTGAGGTAGAGGGAATGTAATTGTAACACCACCTTCACATGATTAGTTGAAGAGAAAGAAAGGAGAAAGAAAAACGAGAGAGAATAAGAAGATAAGACTAAAGCGGAGACAGAAAGAGAGAGAGAGAGAAGCGTCCGTGATGTGAGGCAGGGGGAGCATAATATTATTACACTTGCATAGCTCAAGCTTTGAGACAAGATATGACTACTGACAGGATCGACCAGGTATCATTGCGATTCGATCGTTCGACAATGCAGGGTAGCGAGAGAGGTTAAAAAAAAGTTAAAAAGAAGGTAGTGATGATATAGAGGAGGAGAATTAAAGATATAAATTTTTGTTAGAGGGGTTGTGTTCTGATGGTTGTGGTTAAAAAAAGACAGAGAGAGAAAGAATGATGGTGGTGTTGGAGATGGAGGTGGCGGTAGGGACTGGATAGTGAAAAGGGTTTTTTTTTTAATCGAACTATGTTTTTTTATATCATCTATCACTTAACACATGCACATAACTGCATCATCATCATCATCATCGTTTAACGTCTGTTTTCCATGCTGGCACGGGTTGGACGGTTCGACCGGGGTCTGGGAAGCCAGGGGCTGCACCAGGCTCCAGTCTGATCTGGCAGTGTTTCTACAGCTGGATGCCCTTCCTAATGCCAACCACTCTGCGAGTGTAGAGGGTGCTTTTTATGTGCCACCGGCACAGGTGCCAGGGGAGTCTGGCATCGGCCACGATCGGTTGGTGCTTTTAACGTGCCACTGGCACGGAAGCCAGCCAAGGCAGAGCTGGCATCGGCCACATTCGGATGGTGCTTTTTATGTGCCACCGGCACAGAAGCCAGTCAAGGCGGAGCTGGCAACGGTTCTGCAGTTCCTTGAAATATTCACGCTTATTTACATGACAAATGTACAAACAAATATGGTTGAAAATTAACAAACAGACATGGTTGAAAACAATACCTCCACTTCCGCTAAGGCAGGGGGAATAAAATCTATCTCAAATATGTAAACAGATGTAAAAAGAGAGACAATATTGTTTACTTACTTTTATTTAAATGATTATCATTTATTTATTTTCTTCTTTTTCAGGCTTTTGGACTTCCAATTAAGAGCTAGCTGAATGTTCTTACCATTTTTGTCGTGTGGAAAATAAATGGAAAGCAGAATTATTTCAAGTGCATTTTTTTTTGTTTGTTTACTCTGTTCAGATGTGTGAAAGAACTCTTTCATAGATATTATATATATATACATAAACTTTTAATATATAAGTTGATTTTTAAAAATCATTTCAAAAAGAACTATTATTCAAATTGTTTAAATGAAATGATGTTAGGAGAATAGCTTGATACATAAATATCATTGTTTTTTTTTTAGATATATATTAGTCTTTTTTAACATTTAATAAAATCTGTAATTTAATAGAATGTTTGACATCTATGGAATTTACTATGTGTGCTGGCAACATTTCCATTAGTTTCAAGGAAATTGTAATAAATGAAATCAGTCTCAGATTTCTAAGACTGTATTAAAGTCATTATCAAGAAATATTACTTTTCCCCGTCTTCGACTCCCACCACCACTACACGCATGCGTGCGCACACACACACACACACACACATTCACTCTTTCTCTTTCTCTCTCGTGTTTCCCAAGAATTCAGTTACAGGTGATGGTGCAGTTGCATCTATGTGCATCAGAATTTATGCAGCTGCAGCATTCTAGCTTGTGTGCATGTCCATGACAAAGTAAAGAAATTGTTTTTGCAAGTAATCAATTAATTTGTTATAAATTGTCTTTTTTGTTTGGTTATTTCATGTTGAATATTTTAACATTTAACGAAATGGGGGACAATTTTAAAACTAAATTGAAAACTAAAAATGTTTAGAAACCTGATTTGCTAACTGGCAGATCCACCATGTATGTAAGTGTTGAAAAGTTAGCAACGAGACATCTCTAATTTGTAATGTCAATTGTGTTAAGCGTTCACATTTCCAGTTTGAATAAAAGTATTCCATCGAATATATTGAAGAGTGGAGCAAACAGTGCACCTGCTTTGAATAAAAGAAAGGAAAATGAAAAAGAACAGATGTGATAAATTATTGTTATATCAATTGTAGAAACTTATACTTCAATTATTTCATCACGGGTCTTTAATCAATTTTTGCTTCATGTTGAAAGAAACCTTTCATTGTTATTTGGTATCAATTGTAGATAAAACATGTTTTATAGAAAATAAGAAAATTAAGCCTTTCGTTATAATTAAATTTTATGACTAATGAGATAATTTAAAGCAGATAATCTCAGTTGATTTAGTGAATAAGGTTCTATAGTCAGTTATATAGGCTAATATATTCCTTTTCTTGTTTCAGTCATTTGACTGCGACCATGCTAGAGCATCGCCTTTAGTTGGACAAATCGTCCCCAGGACTTATTCTTTGTAAGCCTAGTACTTAATCTATTGGGTTCCTTTGCTGAACCGCTAAGTTATGGGGATGTAAACACACCAAAATCAGTTGTCAAGCAGTGGTGGTGGTGGTGGGGAGACAAACACAGACACGCAAAAAATATATATATATATACATACAACGGGCTTCTTTGGTCAGCCTGAGGCTATAGTAGAAGACACTTGCCCAAGGTGCCATGCAGTGGGACTGAACCCAGAACTATGTGTTTGGGAAGCAAGTTTCTTGCCACACCTTGTTATGTTTATAGGATCATATACATTGCTATTGAAATTATTATGACACTGTATGGTCATTGCTCTTGGTAAGTTGAATCTATGACCATGTTTGAAATCTTAATTACAACAAATTGAAGAAGACTTGAGCATGTAATCTCATTCCACTCTCCTAGAAATTCCTGGCTTAAGCAGGAAATTTATTTTCATTAGCATAATTGATTTTAATCAATTATACCCCAATCATGAAATTTTTACTGCTGTTGCTACTGATATTCTTGGACAAATGCATTTTCACATTTCCTAAAGGAAAATGTTTCTATTTCACTCAAATCATTGTTCAAATCCAAAATGTGCCAGATATTGTACACTTTTTTATAATTTTTTAATGAACTTGTTTATTACTCAGATACATGTTTATTTCTAAATTACTGTTATTATTGAATCCAATGGAAGCACTAGTCACCAAGAACAAAAAGAAAGAACCCCTGGGGACTGACATAAAAAAAACTATGATATTGTAGATCTCTCCATACTAATGTATTCCAAACTTCTGCCAAATGAACTTTTCTATATCTTTACTTGTCATATTTTGAAAATATTTTACCACTTGTATTGGATTTATCTGCACCAATAAATTTAACACTTCCAAATTTTTTTCTTTTATTTATTGGTTTAGTGGTTGACATATTTTGTTTTATGGGTTGAAATTCTATGACCAAACTAAAGAAGCTGTGTAGTCACTCATTCTGCATAATGTTTTGGCCAAATTTTCATCAAACACCTTTTAAGCTTTACTTCCAGGAATTTAATTTTTGTCTAAATTAGATACTTCTTCAATGAATTTTTGTTATGTCTTCAGATCTTAAATATACTGTAAAATCATGTCTCATTTTAATATCCATTTTTCCATGCCCACTTGGGTTGTACAGAATTGACTGAGGCATATTTTCTACGGCTGGATGCCCTACCTGTCATCAACACTTACCTGCTTCTGTGTCAGGTAATAATTTTACTGAATATGTTTTTTCAGAGAAGGTTGGAAATGAAAGTTACAGCTCATATGATGGCGACGACACTTGTTTACAAGTATCATGCATTGTCAAGATAAGGAGATTCAAAGACGTGTGTGTATGTATGTGTGTGTGTGTGTGGTTGGGTTGTTAAACTGGCATTTCACATGAATCCTGAGATTGAACTCAATTCTTGATGCAATAGATACAGGCATTATTGTGTGGTTAAGAAATTTGTTTTGCTACTTCATGGTTCCAGGTTCAATCTCATTATGGTGCCCTGAACAAGTGTTTTCTACTTGATTCTTTGGTCAACCAATACCTATTTCTTTATTACCCACAAGGGGCTAAACATAGAGGAGACAAACATGGACAGACATAGGTATTAAGTCGATTACATCGACCCCAGTGCGTAACTGGTACTTAATTTATCGACCCCGAAAGGATGAAAGGCAAAGTCGACCTCGGCGGAATTTGAACTCACAACGTAACGGCAGCCGAAATACCGCTAAGCATTTCGCCCGACGTGCTAATGATTCTGCTAGCTCGCCGCTCAACCAATACCTTGTAAGTAAAATTCAGTAACTGTAAATTATCATCATCATCAGTAACATCATTGTTTTAATGTCCACTTTTCCATCCTTGCATGGGTCAGACTAGCATATGGAAATCTGTTGTGCGGTTTCTGTATTTACATTTATGCTATTTCACCTGGCAATTTAACAAATAGGGATTGATAAAAACTGCTAGCAGACTTTAAAAGATTTGAAGTCAGTATGGCTTTGGTTGTTGTGCTTTTGGCAGACTCATCTCAACAGCAAATGCTATCAATGTCTTTTAGTTATTCTTCAGAAGATGTGGCAAAAGTTATTTTCATTGCTCTACTATTCCTGAGTGTCCATTGAAGGACCAGCTACTTTCCCTACTTGCTTCAAGTAATATGGAAAATAATGAAGAATTTAGCAAAATAATTCTGTCGTTTGAAACAAATTAACAAGAAATTTTGATGGAAGATTTTAATTGAGATCACTTTAACCCTTTTGTTACCATACATTTGTAGAAAAACATTGCCTTTTTTTCAATTAATTTTGAAAATAATGAGGAATATGTTTGTCATTTTGAAAATCTTCTTTGGAACATTAATTAAGAAATTTTGATGGAAGGTTTTCATTGAAATCACTTTACAAAAGGAAGTTTGTATTGTCAGATCAGAAGCAGTGGTCTCACTTGAGTTGGCATCAAGAGGTAATGCAGATATCAGTGAATGATCTCAGCTGTATTGGTGCATGGGTCAATGGCTAAATAACTTTATATATATATATATACACACACACACTATCATCATTTAATGTTTGCTTTCTATGTTGGCATGGGTCAGATGGTTTGATTGGAACTGGTAAGCCGGAAATCTACACTGTGTAAATAAATGTTTTGCTTTCAGACTTGTGTTCAGGTCCCAGTACTTTCCATTGAGTCCTTGTGGTCATAACATCCATTTTCCATGCAAGCATGGGTTGAGCAGTTTGACAGGAATTGGCACACCACAGGGCTGTTCGAAGCTCTATTGTCTGTTTTGGTATGATTACTATGGCTGGATGCATTTCTTAATGTCACCCACATTACAGAGTGCACTGTTCCTGCAATTCCCTTTGTTAATTTTTGGCCTGGTATCATGTTGATTGCTTACATAGCATTCATATATATATATCCATTTAGTATTTTGTAGTGTGTTATGCATTGTAACAGCTAACGGGTGGTCAATCACAATATTTGCCTGCAGTAAAATACTCTTTTATGGCTATTATTTCAGATTTTGGCATTTAGTTTTTGCTTTGTGTTCATATCAGAGAGGGAAGGACAAGAAACGGTGATTCACAGCATGTTGCTTGTCTACAGCAGCAAGTTGCAGAATATCAGGAAAACTGTTACAACTGATAAAATCTGCCAACATTGGATTCAAAAACTATTTGATGGCTAAATCATAGGAAAGGCCATCATTTACATGTGCTGTGTCTCTGTGTTGATCTTTCGTTTGAAACTTGCCACAATTAAATCTTCTGCAGCTATTCTTCCCATTGCTATGGAATTGCGTACAAAACGTCAATGTTCTTCTACCCAGTTTTGCTTTTATGCTCTGAGTTGTAATGGCTTCCTGATTCAAATGCATGGCCAACTGACAAGAAAGCTTTACAGCTGTGTCCAGTAATATAGCTTGAAGCCTACAACTCTCACATTTGCACAGAAATCTGAATAAGAGACATTCCAGGAGTTTACCGACTTTTTCAAGAGAGATATTGATTTCAAAGTGGTATAAAACTCTAATCTCCAGTGCATCTGTTGTAGCACCCCAGCCCATTTGTGAAGGCCCCACAGAAGTCCTCAAGAGTGAAGGTGTCCAGGACCCTTGTCACACACTCCATCTTAAAAATGACTTCTCCTTCAGGTTGGGGAACAGCTAAAGTCTGAACTAATGGGAAAATGAGGGACAGTTTTGATGTTCATCCCTTTCAAGTTTTGCTTGCCAAGATGCTTGTCACTGATCACTCTGGGGAGAAAAACCCATCCAAATTTTGTGTCTTCATGAATAATTAGTGCAGAGTTTCCACACAAAACTCCAAATTGCATGGGTTTTGTCTTTATAGACACATGGCAGTTTTCCTCCAGAAAATTGCAAATTTTCTCAACCAGCTCTGATGTTCTGACATCCTTTCTCCCCCCCCCCATACACCTCATTGTATCTCCTCACCTCCTCTCCACAACCCTTGAACCTCTTGTGCCTGGAACATTTCATAAGATTCTATAGTGTTTTTGCCAAATTTAACTGAACTTTTTAGCAAAGCTTCCAAGTGTTCTTCTGACTGCATTCTGTAAACCAGTCAGCTGTGACAAGCAGTGTTTATTGGGGTGTGTTCAGTTACGTCCGTCTCCTTCAGTCTGGAATAACAAAAGTTGGCAGGTCAGCTTATTAGATGTGTAGTAAACAACATACTAAAATTATAATAATGTAGTAAAGTTATAAAAAAAAAGTCTTAAAACCCTGGCATACTCCTAAGTTCACTCTGTTTCGCCAACCAATGATGAGGTCTCTAATTCTGGTATTGCTGCAAAATATTCCAACTTTGAGCTCATGGTAAGCTGTAATACATAAAGTCTTTTGCTTCAGAAGCCTCTCAAGAACATCCATTCTACAAATGGAATGCACTTGATTTCTTCAGCATATGATGCTTCTGGTTTGTATATTTTCGGTGCATGAGTGGAGGTGAATGGTAAATAATCCAAATTCAAAACAGCTCATCTTTGCTTCTTATGAAGTCAACACTCTAAAGAGACAACAAAGAATTCTGTGTATGTTGATTTTTGTCTAATATGTATACATACATCATCAAAATCATTATTATTTTACATCCACTTTTCCATGCTTCCAAGGATCTGAAGAAGTTCTTTGAGGTAGATTTTCTACAGCCAGATGACCTTTCTGTCACCCGTTTCCAAGAAAGGTAATATTTTCCTCATGGCCAGTTGTGTTCTCGCAGAATATTAGAAATGACACTGCTTGTATAACAGTGATGCTCATTTACAACAGCCACGCAATGTCAAGACTAGGAGACACTCACATACTCGCGCAATCACACATGCACACACTCACACACACACATTCAGGACAGGATTCTTTCAGTTTTTGCCTATCAAATCCATTCACAAGGCTTTGGTTGTCTTTAGGCTGAACAGAAGTTACTTGCCCAAGGTGCCACACAGTAGGACTGAACTTGAATACCCACCCCTGTCCCCAGATATATATGTGTGTTTATCTGTGTATGTATAAATAATCTAATCATGTGAAAGAGCAAGTAAAGTTTCATATAAATGAGGGGGTACCCAAAAGAAACCAGAATTTTGCAATATTATTTTATTCACTTAGTTTTACATGTTTACACTTTTCTTGCCTTCAAAGTATTCTCCATTTGAAGCAGTGCATCATTGGTCCAGACATGCTTTCCCCTGATGGAAACAGTCCTAGAACTTTTGTGAAGTGATGCCATCTAATGCCTCTGGTGTTTTTTCTTCACCTCTTCCACATCTGCAAATTCCATAGCACCAGCGATGATCTTTGAAAAATGGTCCAAATCAATTTCCAACTGTTCTTTCAGTTCACGACACACATTCACTTGTGATTGCTCCTGATCTTCCAAGGCAGAAATTTTGCTGCAACTCTTTATTCGCAATTCCTCACTCAAACTTTATTGGCAGGACCTCCAAGACACACCAACCATATCAACAAGTTCGTTAAATTGTTCGGTGACAGTCCTCCAAGATCACTTCATGAATTTTCATTTGATTCAGAGGTTGGTAGATGCCATGAATGACATTAATATTCAAGCGACAAGTTACCATTCCTAAAATGTGAAAACCACTCGTAAACTTGTGTTTTGCTCATAGCAGTGTTCTTGTAAGCTGTCTGAAACATGACAACTGTTTTGGCTGCCATTTTCTCCAGCAGAAAACAGAATTTCACGGAACATGCTGTTCCTTCATTTCAGCTATTACAAAAATTGATGAACAGGGAAGAAGCACTGCAAAACAGATGCACCATGCGGTAGTATGACTTCACTTGACACCACTGGTTGGCATTCTGATGCCTGAGGATCACATCAAGTGGCTTCTGGTGGTGAAAGCCTGAACTACAGTGGGCTTATCCCACAGAGAATGTTTCCTGTTGCTTTTGGGTACCTCCTCATATAATAAAAAAACACATCTCAGAAATGACTACAAACAATTGATGTACTTTTTCTTAAAATAGTAGAAATCTTTATTGGAAAAGAACTTAGTTTCTGAAAACATAAAAATATTAAATCAGACAAATGAAGTTTGAGACATGAGTTAAGCTGTTCTGATTTTCAATTTCTTCACAAAATGACTAAAAGAACAAATTTACTGTTGAATGCTTATTAAAATATGCATGACAGAATAAAAAGAACAAAAGGTTTTGAGCGTCCATTTATGATATAATCAAGTAGTGTAATGTCCTCGGGAGTTTTGTTGAAACAGTTATTAAAAATTCATTAAGTTAGTCACTTGTAAACATGACTAAGAACAGAATTTAATGAATGGATGGCCCTACCACATTATTCGAAAGTTAAGATATATATAACTGAGGTTAGTACTGTTTAAGTTGTTTGTACTTTAATTTTTAATGAATAGGTTTACGCAACAAAGATTTCTGAAAGGAAGACAGTAATTCTTCAACAGCATATGTGTGTGTGTGTTTTGTGGTTGTTGGGTTTATGTAGAAAAGCAGTTTGGTAGTTGCTATATATATATATATATATATATACACACACATGTATATATTCATGTACATATGTATGGATGTATGTACATATATATGTATGTATGTACATATGTATGCATGTATGTACAAATGTATGCATGTATGTACGTATATATGTATGTATAGCTATATGTATGTATATATATATATATATTAAGAAGGAGGCAGTCAGAATTTTAGTTAATTCTTTATTAGTGCTGCTGTTCAACTCTTCAAGATAATCTACAGAAAGTTTCTTGTCTCTTTTATATAAATTGAAACACGGATGTTGTTTTGTTTTGTTTAGAAGAAGAGAAATTTTGTTTTTTGGAGAAAGGGAGAGAGAGACAGGGGGTGGAGAAAGACAAGCAAGAAAGAGAAAGAAAAGTAAAGAGGAAAGGAAGAGAGACTGAGAGAAAGAGGTTTTTTTCAACTATATTGTATTGATGTGGTCAGCCCATTAAGATTTAATTACAATTCAAGATGTCACTTTTGGTTCAGTCATTGTTTTCAAAAATATCTTTTTCTCCCTCTCTCCTCTTCTCTCATTATATACATGTTAACTTGTTTGTAAATATATATATATATATATAATATTAGGATTGGAAGAGTGAAGCTGAGAATTTGAGTTTACAGAACACAGAAGCAATAATTATTCATCACCTGAGGAAATACAACAAATCTCATAATGCAGGGAAATGCTTACAAAGCCAAATACCTATGAACCTGGAGAACTACATTGTGGGGAAACAATTGTAGTGATTAAAAATAAATGTTCCTCTGTACTCCTTCTTGTTGACTCCAACTTATTCAATTATCATATATATATATATATAGTTCAAATTTATGGAAAACAAAAGATGGAGACAGGTGAGGGAGCAATGAGGAGGTATATTAGTTTGATACTCAGAAAGAGTGGAAAAGTCTTTGACATTTTGAGTCTACACTCTTCAAAAGAAAGCGTTGAAAGGAAAAAAAAAAATGGAGAGAGAAAAAATGCGTAGGCTTTAATGGTCCAACATGATGAAATATATATATATATATATATATATAAAATACTCAATAACGTTCTGTTTATCATTTATGCAGTCATCAAAATTGTTATAATGTCTTGTTGTGGAGATAGGCTCTCTTTTTTTCCTGATGAGAAGATTGCATTTACACCGTTTATTCCTTTGGAATAAAACCAATGTTGTCTTCGAAACATATGTCGAAAGTAAAAGAATTTGAATAGCATCTGCGTTCAACTCCATTTATTTACTTATATATATACATATATATATATACATGAACTTTATTCTCCTGTCTTTATTCTTCTATCTATTGTTTTATTC
Source organism: Octopus sinensis (assembly GCF_006345805.1). NCBI lineage: Eukaryota > Metazoa > Mollusca > Cephalopoda > Octopoda > Octopodidae > Octopus > Octopus sinensis. The sequence continues at coordinate 14,676,193 of NC_043016.1, read as the reverse complement.
TTTTATATACTGTGAATTCTCTGCCTGAAACTTTCCTGCATACACAACTTGTCTCTGATGACAGAATACCCAGCGTATTGAGTTGTTGGCCTATCATCTGGGATATCCCAGAAACAGCTGTAAGGCATTAATTACTTCCACTTCTCCATTTCTTGATTCATCTCACTCAAATTAAATACTCTAAATGACTTGAGATACTTGTCCTGCCTTGGTTTTGTTATCCATTTCTTTTAATATATGTGTGTGTGTGTATGGGTGCATGTCTGTGTATCACTGGGGAGAATATCTAGGAGGCAGCAAGAGGAAACATGTTAGTGGAAGGAAAATAACATGAATCATTGCCAGTTGGCGGTGAGGGGGGGGGATTTCAAATGGAAAAGTCCAAGATTTGGAGAGGCGATGACAATTTAGAGAAAAGGAGCGTCTCATATGCAATGAAAACTTTTAACTTTCAAGCTTAAATTCTTAGGTTTACTGATGCCGCACAGTCTTCCAGTTATGAAATAGATCACAGCATGGCTGATTGATTAAAATGCTTGCTTTACAGTCATGGATTCCTAGGTTTGATCTCTTGGGCAGTTCTTTCATTGTAGCCTTGGATTGAACCAAGTCATGTGGATGGAATCTGTGTGGAAGCCCAGTCAATGTATTCTACCCCTTGTTCAAAGATCCTGATTTCGCCTGTGACTTTACATTAGGGGTACATATGTCTAAGGAATACTCAACTATTTATATATTAAGTTAATGAGTCTAGCTGGTAGAGCAACTGATTTGATGGAGGATCTATCTTTAACCCTTTCATTACTTTATTTATTTTGAGATGCTCTGTATGACTCTTTCAATTAATTTAAAATATAGCAAAGAATTTAGTACAATAACATTCAGCTAGTGTTAGGAACATAAATTGTGACTAAGGTTTGGTGGAAGAGTTTTATTCAAAACTTTTGAAAACAAGACATTTGTACTCAGAGCCAGAAGTGGTTTCAGCCTGGTTGGTAATGAAAGGGTTAAAAAGGAAAATAGAAACATATTACCAATATAAAATGTTCGATTCAAATTTTGGCACAAGGCCAGCAATTTCGGGGTGGAGGGAAAATAATGTTTCTTTTATAGTGAAACTTGAAGCTATAATGCTATAAATGATATCTTGTAATTGTTTGGTTGAAAAACCTCTTTTGGATAGAAAAAGTGAAAGACTGTCCATGGGATTTGAACCCACATCTCCAGTAAACATGACAGACTTTCTACCATTGGGCCAAAGCAACCCTTTGAATTTCTCTTTTCATTTGAGAAACTTTGTTTTTCCAGTAAGTTTTCTTGTCATTGCTATTCTTTAAATACATGTGTGTGTTTGTGTATATCTATGTATGTATATGTGTATATATATCTATTTATTATTTATCTATAAATCTGTCTGTCTATCTATCTACCTAGTTAGCTATCTACCTGTCTGTCTGTCTATCTATTTATCTATCTGTCTGACTGCCTGCCTGTCTGTCAATCTATCTAGCTGTCTATCTACCTGTCTGTCTGCCTATCTGTCTATCTATAGATAGATAGATAGATAGATAGATAGGTAGGTAGGTAGGTTTTGGGTGGGTGGATGGAGGGATGGATAGATAGATAGATAGCTAGATAGATAAATAGTTAGATAGAGAGAGAGAGAATGAAATACATATATATACATCACCATGATCATCATTTAGCATCTGTCTTCCATGCTGGCATTGGTTGGCAAGGCCTGGAATGGCACCAAGGTCCACTGTCTACTTTGGCATGGTTTCTATGTCTGGATGCAGAATGTAGTGGGTGCTTTTTATATGGTGTCAGCAGTGGTGTGTTTTACATGGCATGAACACGCCAGCAGGATGGTGTTGGAGATGCATGGAGACCTACCTCTCTCATGTAGCAGTGGGGTGGGGAGTATAGGCAGTACAGAAGGGATAGAGGTGGGAGATGTTCCATAAGAGTACATATATACAAATTTACACACTTACAGATATATAAATTAGTTATGTCCTAGATTATTTTTTTGACTATATTACAGTTGAACAGACTTACATGCCATTTTAATTAATATTTTGTTTTGTCAATTCTAAAATGTATTTGAAACCTGCAATATTTTCATATTAAACAAACTTTATTTAGCATTGATATTTAGCATTAATGATAGAAACCCCACAAGAATGTTGCTAGAACGATCAGTATAATAGCATTAATATTTGTAAATTTTTTCCAGTTTGACTTTTCACCGATATCAGTCATTTTCAAGTGTAGCTGAAATTTCTCTGCCTCTGTTAATTCTTCTGGCTGTTGATCAAGTTTTTCAATGCCACAAATCCAGTTGAAAGCAGTAACATACCATTTTGCAGGTGGTTTCTCTGGAGTTTAGAATGAAAAAAAGACTTGTTAAAATGATATTTTTCACTTTAAATGTTTAAATAGTGTTCCAATGATTAATAGATTTTAATTTGGCACAAAGCCAGTAATTTTGCAACAGGGGATTTAGTCAACTTAGCTGATATTTCATTTCATCCTTGGCCTCAGAATAGTGAAAGGCAGGATCAGCCCCAACAGAATTTGAACACAGAACATAATCAGCCAGAACACATACTAGTACCCTTAGTTTAACTTATTAATAGCAAAATGTGCTAATGTAAAGGTAAAATAAAACTTTATGATTCATAGTTAAAATCCTATCAAAGAGCTACCTTTTTTGCTGACTTAAATCTTTTCATGCAGTTCAAAGTTAATTCTAATTTCATGACTGAGGAAGAGTTGAACCAATATTGTGATAGCATAAAATTCTAAGGAAAATATCCTTTACTTAATTATTTCATTAATTAATTCAGAAGAAGAATTCTGAGTTAGTCTATTTCCACCCCAGATGCTCTTCTCAAATAAATCAAACTGACACTCCGTCGATTACAACAACAATGGTTCCACTTGATTTGATCGGTAGAACAGCTTGGTCATGAAATTAATGTGCAAGTGGCTGAGTACTCCTAAAACATGTGTACCCTTAACATAGTCCTCAGGGAGATTCAACATGGGACAAAATGCAACAAGACTGGCCCTTTCAAATATAGATACTACTCATTTTTGCCAGCTGAGTGGGCTGGGTCAGCATGAATTAAAATGTCTTGCTCAAAGAGTGACAGGAATTGAGCTCAGGACCTGATGATCGTGAAGGGAATATTCTAACCACCAAGCCATATGCCTTCTCATAAATAAATCATCTCCCTTAATAAGCAATGTATGAGTGATGTTTGCAAATGAGTAACATAAGGAGAGATTAAGCTTTCCAGAAATTGGGTTAGTATACTTTAATTAGTGTTAATCAACTCTGGCTCATTAAAATAGGTTTGAAATGTCATATATGAATTTGCATGAAAAATGTACAATGCATATTGGAATTTTCATTATTTAGAATTTGGTAAATATATCTAAAAGAATGACTAAGAAAAATTAACTACACACTTACCACAAAAATATTAGCACTATCATACTTTATGTACTAAACTAGGAAAATTTAATTAAATCATACTTCTTGTGATGTGAAGAATCGTTATTTAAATTATTATTTCTGGTTTAAAAAAAAGAGATGTGAGACATTATCTGAAATTTTAATTGAAACTAATTAAATATAAGATACAGCTTGAGTGTGTCTGGTGTTTAACACTGTAATGATTACAATGGACATGTTTCAGTCCTATTAAACCTCATCAGTAAGCCATAGTCTAATGGTAATTACAAAATCATAGAATAACTAGAGAGATATAGGTTGATTGTGTCGCAGAAGGGTGTAATAACTTAGTAAAGTGACTGAAGGAAAATATGTAGGAATGTCTGAGCATGCAAAATTTAGTGGTCAGATGAAACCATACAGTAACAGCTAGTTTGTGGTGCATTGATAAAGCTAAAACATGTCCAGATTTTTCATTTTATTGATAAATATCAAAATAATTTTCCATTGTATCACATATATATATTTAATTTAGAAAAATTGTACCCTCTGTCTTTTTTTAACTTTTATCCAAAATTAGCTATAAGGTGTAATTTTGATGTTTTGCAAACAGCTAGCACATGCAAGTGCTACCAGTTGAGAACTCTGCATACCAGAATCCAGCAAGTGTATGGGGGTCATCAGGAGAGAATGCACGCTGTTTCAGGGCCTACCTCTCAACAGCATCATTGCGCACCGGCCCCACCTCACTGATATGAGGCCCCACTTGTTAGATGAACTGGTTTTCAAATAAAGCTCAATATTCTTTTAGCCATCACTCATCATTTCTTTTTAACCAAATCCAGTGGCTAACCTTTTCCTCTGTAGTTTGGATATCAGTCATGGTGGTATTTACATTATGATGAGTTAGGCCAAATGATAACAATATCAAGTATGCTTATGCCCACCTAATTCTGTAAAAGTCTGGCAGACTTCTTGTGTGTGTGTTTGTGCACACGTGCACACATGCATGTGTGTAGGACCTAACCAAAGTGAAATGAACTGTTACAGTAAATATATAATACAACACACTATACCTTCAATGGTAGGTCTTTCTGATTTTTCCGCCACAGCATGTGCACTTTCTGATTTGCTCGCCACAGTAGACATACTTTCTGATTTGCTTGGCACAGTATATACACTTGATGCTTTGGATAGTGGTTTCCAATTTCTTGTCCAGTAAGTCAAATTATGCAGCTGTAATTAATGCAGAAAGCAATTTCTTAGAAATATATTTTGAAGGATACACACGCATACATATATATATATATATTATATATATATATATATAGAGAGAGAGAGAGAGAGAGAGCAGTTAAGAGAGTATACTTCTCTGGAGGATTTATGTATTTCTATAAGCAATATATATATATATATTATAATTATATACATAATTATAACAAGAAATCAGCTTTACGCCTCACCATGCACTGTAAGAAATAGAAGCTAAAAGCCCCTATTACCACCTTAAAATCTCTGAGAATAACACACTTATTCTCTGAGATTTTAAGGTGGTTATAGAGGCTTTTAGCTTCTATTTCTTGCAGTATGTGGTGAGGCATAAAGCTGATTCCTTGTTATAATTATGTATATAATTATAAAATATTTTGTAAAATTTACCTAGGAGGTTTTTATTTCCACACTGATTACCTAGTAAAATTATTACGGATTTTGCCCTTTTATTATAAAAATAGTATATATATATATATATGAAATGAAGATATCAAGATATTTTTATATCCTTCAAGAAACCTGAAAATGAAACTCTGTTAGCCTCAGTTAAAATAATTCTCAGGAATCTAAGGTTATAAAAGCTTAATGCTTTATCTAATTTCATTCAAATCTTTATGCAAAAGTAGCAAATATAAGCATCAACTGTTTTCGTTAATGAAAACATTAACTGATTAGAAGAAAACATATGTAGTGAGACTGGAATTGAGAAGAAGGCAGCAACCTGGCAGAACCGTTAGAATGGTGGACCAAATGCTTAATGGCGGTTAGTCTGTCTTTGCCTTCCGAGTTCAAATGCTGGATTGTTCAATGAATAGGTGAACGCAACAAAGATTTCTGAAAGGAAGGCAGTAATTCTTCAACAGCACATGTGTGTGTGTGTGTGTTTTGTGGTTGTTGGGTTTATGTAGAAAAGCAGTTTGGTAGTTGCTATATATATATATATATATATATATATATATGAATGTACATATATATGTATATACATATATATGTATGTATGCATGTATGTACGTACGTATATATGTATGTACAAGTGTTTGTATGTGCCTATATGTATATGTGTGTATGTATGTATAGCTATACTCAATGCATGAATACATTGACGCAATGTTCTGTCTTTAATTCATACATAACCTTTGTTTTACAAACAGAGAACTTATGCCTGATAGTTTCGGTTACCCAACAAATGAACTTATATTGTTCTCAATGGTACTTAGTGTGCTTGAATTATTTATCTACTTACAGAATTTCAGCCTTGATGATATCACTGAAATTTATGTAAAGCTCTCAACAACAGATAATGTTGTCCTAGAATGATTCCAGATAAGAAATGTATATTATGAACCAGATCAATTGCTTCACCTAGGATTTTACAAAGACATGTTGCATTCACAAAAAACAAAATAGCATGATGTCTTTGGGATCTTTCTTAGGAGGCGTCATCGGTGTTGCATCACTAACTTATGGAATATCTTAGTTTGTCATTTCTGGCTATGTTAAACTGCAAGTTCATCATGTCAAGAAAGTTTAGAACCACTGTGACAGAGTATGTCTGAGGTTGCTCAGATGTAATTCCTGTGAAAGACAGGAATGCAGAATACCCATTATCATTTATGGTGAACTGGCATTTATTTCAGGCTGAAACTGACACTTTGATGCACGCCCTTGATTACTTTTTGCCTTGACTTAAATAGGAAGCACAAAATTTTAACATGGTTGATGCAGAAGTCATTTTTAGCAATGGTCATAATTTTTCAAGAAATTTCAGAATTTCTTGAACAATCCAGCATTTTATCCACATGGAAAAATATGCTGAAATTAAAAAGAACAGGGGGGAAAAAAATGGGATTTACTTACTTGATGTTTTGGTATTGGTTTTGAAATAAGACTAACACAAACTGTTATAAATGTTACAATGCCAAAAAGGATTAGGCCAAAATGTAAATAATGGACATCTGTAATAATGGATGGACGTGATCCTACTTCTCCACATGGTACATTAGTATAAGAAAATTCCCAAATAAATCGCAATAGACCAATAAACAATCCAGACATCAGTCCAACAAAGGCACCCTGAAAATAATTAAATTTCATGCAAAGTAGAAATACTCCAGACTGTCATCATCATCATCGTCATCATTATCACCACCACCGCCGCCGCCATCACTGCCACCATCAACAACATCATCATCATTGCTATTGTTGTCACTTAATGTCTGTTGTCCATGCTTGCATGGGTTGGATGGTTTGACAAGAGCTGGCAACCTCTTTCATTTAAAATCCATCCCTCATTCTCAATGTCACTTTATTTTTCCACAATCACCACCCCACCATTTTGTACCTCCAGGGACTGCCACACCTTTCTCATCACTGCTATCATATCTGCTGGTGACACCCCAACACCCTCCATCCCCACCAGCATCTTTGTCTCTCCTACGATACAGCCACCCCTACATACATCTGACTTCCATCTCTATCACTGTACATCTCTCTCTCTCTCTCTCTCTCCCATCCCACATATTATCTTACTATTTTCTAATCTATCCATAAGTTTATTATACTGCTACTCTCCTCCCTTCCTTTACTCTCACTTACCACATCCTCCTTCCTGAGCCACTCATGTCTTTCACTAGCCCCCCGCCCAGTACTAATAATATTCACTGTCGTCTACACCTTCACCATTTGTTCATTCTTCACTACATTCACCTCTACTTTTATCTCAGTTCCAAGTGTAAAGTGGTTGGCATTAGGTAGAGCACCCAGCCATTGAAAACATACCAAGCAGACATTGGAGCTTGGTGCAGCCTTCTGGCTTGTCAGCTCTTGTTGAACCATCCAAATGACAACATGGTAAATGAACGTTTAAATCAAAGTGATGATGATGATGATGATATATATATATATATATAAATATATATATATATAGTGTAATAAATAAAATATATGCATACATACAAACATATATGTACATACCAACATCTACATGTATATATACATGCATATATAAATATATATACGTACAGGACACCACAAAAAGACGTAGAACTCACCAGAAAAGAAAACGGAAAAGCCATTTTGTTACAACAGAAAGACAGAGACGTGGAACAGGACGAGAACGAAAATGGGAAAAACATTATTTACAACAGAAAAACAAGGTACTGGACAAGCTACACAAGGAAAAATCCCCTTCATCAGCTGTCACTAGTAGACTTAGCATGTTTCAAAGGCAAGACAGGACACAACTCGTCAATACTAGGCCTTCCTGCGAGAGAATTAAAATAAAATAACCTCGCAGAGGGGTAAAACATGCAACGAAAAAATGTAACACAAACGGGACGAAACGAGAAATAAAATACAATACGAGAAATCAAAATAAACAAGAAAACAAACGAAAAAAACAAATGAAAGGCCTTTGTTCAGGCTGGGACGGAAGAGGTACTGGCGAGCGCATGGAAACATGATCTTACGGCCTGAAAGCAAATATATATATATATATATATATATATATATATAGGGAGAATTCACAAAAAAAGAAAAACAAAAGACAAAGACAGGTGGTGTAGACAACAAACAGATGTATTAGTATAATGTTCAGGAATAGAAAAAGTCTTTAACATTTTGAGCGTAGGATAATGAAATTTGACACACACATTCTAATGTAAATTGTCAATCCTTTCAAGTAATTACATTTCAAAATGACTGGATCGTAACCCACAAGCGAGTGGTCACTGAGTTGCACGAGTGCCATACCACCTCTTCATCCAACTTGACCCATGAAGACAGAAAAGCTTTCTTCTGATGTGACATATCTGAATAGAAGTGAGCAGAAGCACTACTCTCTAAGATGGACCAGATAGCATTTCTCTCTTTCTCTCTTTCTCTCTCTCCCCCTCACTCTCTCTCTCT
>NC_043016.1:14615049-14657549 GCF_006345805.1 Octopus sinensis | reverse complement strand
AGACACTGAAGCCTGGTGCAGTTTTCTGCCCAGCCAGCTCCTGTCAAACCATCCAACTTATGCCATGATGATGATGATGATGATGACAACGACGACGACAATAATGATGATGATGATGATGATGACGACGATGCTGATGATGATGATGAAAAAGCACTGTGACAAGGAATAGCTTACTTGGAAAGAGAATCCTTGCAATCATTCCTGGAAAGACAATTAGCCACAAAGGAAGAAATTTAAGGTATCCAGCTAATATGGCACCACCTTTGGAATGAGTCATATTTTTGGCTGCAAGTGAGCGCTGGACAATTACCTAAGAACACAAGAAAGGGTAACAAAATAAGCAAATAAACATACAGATGTATAAGTGTGTGAATATGTGTGTGTATGCATGTGTGTGCGTATATATATATATATATATAGGTTATAAAATGAGATAGGGGTTGAAAATTCAACCCACCATGGGATAATATATATCCAGTATACTGCCAGATAGGTACCCAACAAGATTAATACATAGATGTTTAAAAATTGTCAAACAATCAGTTCATCTATTGTATTATATGGGTAAAGGTAATAATATTACCGTAAATTAATACTACAAAATTAGAGAATGGAGAAACATACTTAAATCAATAAAACATCAACTATCCGATGATACCCAATCAATACTTTAATACACCATTACATATGAGTAAAGGCATTATACAAAATGAGATATACAGTAATAGTAAAAAGATAAAGAGATAAGTAAAAAATTTCAAATATAATATGCAATTAAATCAAAACTGACAGCTGTTTCGGCAGTGAGGGCAGTCATACCTCATTTAACCTATAAGCCATAAAGGCAGGTATAAATGAGGCATTAACAAGGATGCCCCACGGCCTCTTCAGAGAATTAAATTAAATTTGTATAATTGTGAAAAATATTATATAACCATATACATATAAATATAAAAATATAAAAATGTAAAATATAAAAACTTATACATCATAATGCTACACTTATATAATATAATACTCATTGGTACAATAAAGGAAGGTAAACAGAACAAAATAAAACAAAATATATATCAGTGTATATATTAATATTAATAAGTACCGATATTATACATATTTGGCTAATAGTTTTTTTTTAAAAAAAAACTAACACATAGGGAGATGAAAAATAATAATTAAAACCATGGTTCAGTTCATAAAATTCTAAAGCTATAAAAGTTAATAAAAATTACTATTAATATTAATAATAATAATAATAATAATAATAATAATAATAATAATAGATACAGTTAAGTTTGCACCAAGTCCATCCTTTCAAGATCGAAATAACTATGAACTCATATACTATTACTGTATATCTCATTTTGTATAATGCCTTTACTCATATGTAATGGTGTATTAAAGTATTGATTGGGTATCATCGGATAGTTGATGTTTTATTGATTTAAGTATGTTTCTCCATTCTCTAATTTTGTAGTATATATATATATATATATATATATATATATACTCTTTTTTTTTTACTTGTTTCAGTCATTTGACTGCGGCCATGCTGGAGCACCGCCTTTAATCGAGAAACTCGACCCCGGGACTTATTCTTTTGTAAGCCCAGTACTTATTCTATCGGTCTCTTTTGCCGAACCGCTAAGTGACGGGGACATAAAGTATGAAATAGCCCGGTTATAGAAAATGAAGAAAGTGCAGATAGTGCCAATTATTGTTGGATCCTTGGGAATAGTATCAGAAGGCATCAAGGGGAAGATAAAGGAAATTGGAATAAGAGTGCCCAGTAGAACTGTTACAAAAGGTTTGCCTCCTTGGCACGGCCAGAATAATCAGGAAAGTATTAGCTGAAAAGAGCAAATAGTATGGCACTGTAGGTTGCAGGTGGTAAGCTCATTATGCAAGAAAGACTCAAGGAGCTCCAACAAAACCTGTGATAAAGAGATAATAACAGTAACAACAACAGCAACAATAGTAATAATAATAATAATGTAATATAAAATAATGTCAAGAGTGCAGTGGTATCACTGCCTTTAGTCAAACAAATCAACCCCAAGACTTATTCTTTTGTAAACCTAGTACTTATTCTATTGGTCTCTTTTGCCAAACTGCTAAGTTATGGGGATATAAACACACCAACATTGGTTGTCAAGCAATGATGGGGGGACAAACATACACACAAACAAACCCACACACACACATATACACAACAGGCTTCTTTCAGTTTCCCTCTACCAAACTTGTTAATGTATTACGCACAAGGCATACAAGGGGGTGCTGGAAAGTTCCTGGCTTTAAGGGTATTGCAAAAGGCTTGGTTGGAAGTTCAACTTTCCAAGTTCCTTTACAGGGGGGCTTAGAAAAGTCGAAGGACTACTGCAATATTGTGTGAATCTGAGAGGGGAATATGTTGAGAGTAAAATTATAATTAACTGATCCTCCTGTATGTTCATATCGAAAACCAGGAACTTTTCAACACTGCCTTGTGTCTACTAAATACTTGATTAAGTATTTAGATGCATTCAATTTCACTTTTAGAAATAAATCTTTCAAAAACGATGTGTCTATTTACTTTTGAGATGTCTATGTATGTGAAAAACTATATATTGGCTGTGTAATTTCAGTCTACACCTAAACTGAGCAGCTCTATATACAACAGTAATTTAGATTGTGCCCTTATCTATAATTTTTCAAGTAAAATGTATCTAGGGTTATATTATCGATACATTCTTTTTTCTTCCATAAGCTGGTCAGTGTGATTATTGACAATTTTTCTCCATGTTTCTGTAGCAATTGTAATTTTCTCCACATGAGTGTTTTCCTCAATAGTTCTGGTGACAGGTTGCTAGACTGCCAACCACCACATTTCTTTTACATCTGAACTTCAGTGTCATGTGGTGGTTATTGTGTTGGGTGTGCTGCCACACCCAATGCCACCAAATTTCAAGCAGGGGTATAGCAAATGTTTTCCTTTAAGATTTGTGATTAAATTAATAAATAAGGTTAATATTTATAATGAATTTGCCATTTTCGATTGGTGGGAAGTGCACACCTAGCACCACTGGAATATACACCCTTCCTGAGCTTATGACTGATAGCTTAGCCTCACCTGGGAAAACACAGGTGACTATGATCAAAGCTCGTGTGATTGGAGATACCATGCTATCCAACATACAGGCAAACTATACTGGAGGATCTAAGACTAAGATTAAGGTGCGATTTGATGTTTAGGTTGCTATTTCTAGTAGATAGAGAAACCACGTGAAGACTCTCTCATTGTCTTATCAAAGACTTATCAAAGACTATGGATGTTGTTCTTTAGCTCCAGATTAGTTCTGACTGAGAAACTAACATGTTCCGGCTGTGACTAATATGTTCTTTTGTATATCTGGGTCCAAAGTAATATTTTATTATTATTATTATTATTATTGAGTCAGAGAGCAGTGCATGTCATCAAAGTGACACTGGGGTATAATATACAAAGCCCAATATACCCATCATGACTACCCGTCTGATAAGGGTACACCAGGCACATGCATCACAACCATATGTGCACGACATAGTGATCTCATATCAAGATAAACAGTACATGACCTTGCATGTAGGGCCCAGTTAAAATTTTCTTCTGGTTGAGTAACCCATCCCGCTGAAAAGGTCCCTAAGGGTTGTTTAAGGATGTTGAACAAAACACCCATGTTTCCAAAGGTGAATTATCCAAACCCCAAAGAATTCCACTCAACACATGGCTATAATGCTCCCCCACTACATGATAGCACTTCCAATCAGTTAAGATCAGAAGCCATGAGAGCCAATGCCTGGTAATGCATCAGGGCTATTATTATTATTATTATTATTATTATTATTATTATTATTATTATTATTATTATAATAATTATTATTATTATTCAAAATGGTAAGGTGTGATAAGAGGAAGATTTGTTTGTATATTTTACCAGATTAAGTAGGAGTATAGAGGCTCCCTCAATAGTCATAATGTTTGATTTAATATGAAAAATATTTTAGGGATGACAGGGTTAACTAATGTTAATCGACTGATGTTAGAAATAGAAGATTATTTGTACAATTGAGAGATAGAAATGTTAAGAAAATAAAAGAAAAACTTACTTGGTCAGTGCACCAGTACCAAACTGCAGACACTGTAAGACCAAACATCACTCCAGGCCAAGGAAGATTTGGATCATCGTATGACCTGAGCAAACTCATTGAATTTTTTGGTGGTATGCCACATTCAGCGTATTTATGCATTGGAGAAGAAACGTTGAATAAATTATCTCTGGTTGTGTTGGACCAAGCTTGGAAGTATCTGTCCACTAACTCCTCGTAACCACCAACTTCTATAAAACCTATTAAGAAGAGAATAAAAGAATGGTATCACTTAACTTGAAGATAAAAGGTAGAGTGTAAGAATTCAGTTTATTGGTAGTTAATAGTAAATATTATTTTGATTGCTACTAGTAACTATTTTGCTGTAATTTTGCATTTGTGGAAAAAAAGGAAGCATAAAAGAGCAAGTAAAAAGGAAATTGAGTATATTCTATACATACATATACATACATGCATAGGTGTCTCAGAACTGGTTAACTAGGTGATTTACTGTAGCTAAATGATCTTTTTTCCATACAAAATCCTCAAAATATGATTTTGTGTATGACAGAGAGAGAGAGAAACCCAACCCTGAAGTTGCAATCCGCATTGTATATAAAAAATACTCCTTTATTTGTGAACATCTTCCCTGTTCTCAAACCAAGTTCCTCAAATGGTTTTACTTTATCATACTGCAAACACATTCATAAAAGTTCAACAATAACATTTTTTCAATTAAGAAAGCATTATCATATTATGAAATTAGAAATATTAGCTTAATATATGTAGGAAGGTTGTGAAATAACTTACTCATAACCATCAAAATAAAGGCACCAATGACCATGACCAATGTCTGCACAAAATCTGTCCAGATTACAGCAGTTAGACCACCTGTAGAAATGAATAAAATGAAAGAAAATTTGAATGAGATTACACACACACACATATATGCATGCATGCATACACACACACGCACATGCGCGCACACACACACATACTTATATAAAGGCTCAATCACAGATGTGCAGTTAAAGAGTTTGTAACAAAATGGTTTAGATCATTGCAACTTGAGTTCCATGTCACCATGATCTTGAAGCAACAACTGCTACAACGTGGTTTTGGTGGGATATTTTCATTGTGTTTTTTTCTTTTTTTTTGTCTCCCCCCCCCCTTATCTCTTTCTCTTCCTTCTTCTACCATCCCATCTATGCTCTGAACTCCATTTCTTGTGAGTATACCCTGACACTTTACCACCATCTCTCTCTCTCTCTCTCTCTCTCTCTCTCTTCCCTCTGCCTGGGTAGCCATGTATCCCCTCTACAGCAGCATACCTGTTTCTGCCTTCATTCTTGATCCCCCCCCATCTCTCTCTCTCTCTCTCTCTTGATTTTGCTCTGACTAGGTAACCTGACTAGTATCACCTTTACATCAGCATATCTGTTTCTCTCCTCTTTCTTGTGCCTCTCTCTCTTTTCTCTCCCTCTCTTTTTCTTCTCTCTCTCTCTCTCTGGCCAAGTAACCATGTACCTCCTCTATAGAACAACACCTGTTTCTGCCCCTCTGGCTCTCTGTCACACTCTAACATTTCCTCATCTGGCACAAAATCCCACCTCCTCCAATGCCCCCTTCCCCCTCAAAATTCCTTGTCTTGCAAGTCATTTGGTGACCCTACCAGTGCTGATGTCACGTTAAAAGCACCCAGTCCACATTGTAATGTGGTTGACATTTGGAATGAGATCCAGCTGTAAAGACCATGTCAAAACTGACCTTGCCTCTACTGTTACAATGTAAAATGCACTGAGTCCACTCTGCAGGGTGGTTGATATTAGGAAGGGCATCCAGTCATAAAAACCATACCAAAACGGACACAGTCCTGGGGTAGTCTTCTACCTGGCCGGCTCTTATCAATCCATCCAACCCATGCCAGCATGGAAGAGGGACGTTAAATGATGATACTTCATCTGCACTAGGAAGATAGCATCCATATTACTCCTCCTTGGCACAAAACCAAACTGCACTTCATCTAGTCTAATTCTGTTCCTTATCAATTGGATTATAACTCTCTGTAACTTTTGGACCTGGTCAATAAGTGTGATACCTCTGAAATTCTTTCTATGTAAGGCAGCTCAGTTACCCTGTAGCAGCTGACTATAATGCTGCTACACCAGTCGATGGGTATGACACATACCTGTACCTCCAGATTGCCTGATTGATTATACAGGTGACTAGGCTATGACCTATACCACCAGATATTTAAGAATCTTAGTGGTGATACCTGATGGTCCAGCGGATTCCTCTGCCCTCATACCTTTAATTGCTTTATCTTTCATACAGTTGTCAATTATGATGCCTGGTTACTCAGGTGCTGCATATTAGGAAAGACTTACTTTCTTCTTTCAATTCTCCACATTTAGCAACCTTTAATCGTGGAATTTCTGTGCCTCTTTCTTCTCAAGCTTACCATTATCCATTCACATACATATCTCATCTGCAAAACCTCAGTTCTCTCTGATACACTGCTTTGAAATCCAAAACACCTCCCACCTCTGATCCTCATGATGCAAAGCATTGCCAAATCTCATACTTTCTGATTTTCCTTTCACTATGTAAACCTGTTGCCTAGCTTCCCTTCTGGTTACCAGATATAATCGTCATCTACCATAATTTTGCCAGTCTTACCAATTCTGTCTCTTTGCTTTTATAGCACTGTTTACATCCTTTTTCCACCACCATGTCACCCTTGACCTCGTTGGGATTTTGCTCCAGCCACAGATCTGGACTGTGTGTGTGTGTGTGTGTGTGTTGTGTGTGTGTGTGTGTGTGTGTGTGTGTGTGTGTGTTTGTGTGTGTGTGTGTGTAGAGAGAGAGATAGATAGATAGATAGATAGATAGATAGATAGATAGAGAAACAGACATATAGATAGATTAGGCCAGTCTAACAACAGAGCCATGTGCCTCTACATGCACACACAAACAAACAAAACATGGTTCCACAGTTTCTGTTCACCAAATTCATTCACAAGACATTGGTCAGCAAGGGGTTCTTAGCTGTGCCATTCACTGAGACCGAACCCAAAACAACAAGGTTTTAAACAGCCATGCCTTGTTTTTATTAATTTACCTTCCAAATTTTAATAAAATAAATACTCGTTCAATTGTTGAGCATAAAATATTTTACTTTTCTAGTTTTTTCAAACTAAATTCCTGATTTGAAAATGTATATCTTGTTTTTTTAAATTTATATAACTGGAATGTGGCTGAGTTCACATTGAGTACATCCAAGTGCACAATAACCATAAGAGTGAAGAAGAAGAAGGAGGAGGAGGAGGAGGAGGAAGAGGAGGAAGAAGAAGAAGAGTAGGAGGAGGAGAGGGAGGAGGAGAAGAAGAAGAAGAGGGGAAGAAGAAGAAGAAAAAGAAGAAGTAGCAGAAGAAGAACAAGAAGAAGAAGAAGAAGAAGAAGAAGAAGAAGAAGAAAAAGAAGAAGAAGAAAAAGAAGAAGAAGAAAAAGAAGAAGAAGAAAAAGAAGAAGAAGAAGGTGGTTATAAAGCCTTTTGTGTAGACATATTATTATTATACAGTAACTAAACTTAGGGTTGTTTGTAATTGGCAAGTCAAGCATGTCCTGGCCACCTGAGAGTAGGTTGACCTGATTGAGTAAAACAATCTCTTTCTATAAGTGGAGGTATGTGATTTTCTCAGCGACGAGATACACACCTCTCCTTTGTGTTTGCTGTTATTAAAGGCAAAGATAAATATCTTACAACCTTGTCCCTTCTCCTCAAGCTTAAATCGTTTATAAATGGTTAGTTCCCATAGCATGGCATCAAACCTGTATAGGTTGCCAAGTAGCTATCTATTCATTATAAATCAGGTGAACTAAGGCATGTGAAGCCAAGTGTCCTTACCTAGCTTAGAAACATATGAACACCTCAGGGAAATTTGTACTCAGCGCAAATAATCTGCCTGCTTTTGTATTTTGTATCACAGAGTTGGTAACTAATGATTAAGGAGCTCAGTTGATAAGGTGTGAGTTGTATAGCGGGGGGGGGGGGATTGAGAAGGAGGAGTGGATTGGAAGGGAGGGGGGGTAAAGATCTGATCATCAAATTAGAAAGATATTCTGTTAAAACATGTTTAAAACTATTAAACTTTCAATATGGAGAGGTGTGTGGAAAGCCACTACTATTAATTATTATTGATATCTGATAATATTAAGTCAAATGATTTAGTCAAATTCAAGCCTTGAAAACTGATGAAAAGAAGCAACAACTTAAATGTTGAAGTAAAATAAAATACAGTCTATGCCCGCTTATTTGCAGTTTGGCCTTCACGGTCCCGGTTATTTGCTGAAATAGTAAGTGTTCATGGAAACCACTGCATATTTGCAGAATCGTAAATATTGTCCGTGATATTCTATGGCTTTTTTCGTGGCAATATATAATTTTTCACACTTTTTAAGGCTAAATTACTAATAACAATATACCAAATTTGCTGGCTTACTGGGATGTCCCTTTGCAGTTGAAGCTCCCTCTGATTAGAATAGCCACACATCATGTCACTTGATTGCTTTAAATACAAGTACACTGTGTCTTGTATCTATTATTCCTGCTTTCAATCAAAGCTTTCTAATTAGTATAACGACATCTATCTATATTTCACACATACACACTCTGTCTCTCCCATAGTATTTGTCTCTCAACAACAACAACCTCTCAGTATAGCAAAAGTGTATGTATATTATATATATATATATAATATATATACATACATACGTACATACATACACACATGTATGCATACATACACACATACATACGTACATATATATGACGAACTAACTGTTACTTTCTTAGATGCAGCACGGACTTTGTCAGTGAACAGGTCGCGGATTTTAGCGACGAAAATATTTTGACAAATTAAACTTAAATGTTGGAGTGAATCGAACAGCTTTTGTGTGTTCTTAAATGGCTTATAAACACCTTCCACGCTGCAATTGTTTTCGTTTCAGCACACGATCTCAGATCAAATTACTTGCTATGCGAGTACATCTCCCTATATATATATATATATATATATATATATATATATATATATATATATATACATACATATATACTTATATAAGGAAAATTCTGCTGCTGAAAGATGTAGTATAAATTCTCTGTTGGGCACATGACCAGCAATTTTGAGGGAAGATGCTGGTAAATTGTACTAGCTTCAATATTTGATCATTACTTATAATATCAAACCCAAAAAGATGAAGAGTTTGACCTTGGTGGAATTTGAACTCAGTTATTGTTCATCTTGGAGTAGGCTGTTGTAACCAATGCTGCTGTAAAATTCTGAGCAAAATCTGTCATTAATGTATAATTTTCGTTAAAACTCCGGGCTTTGTCTTCACCTCAACGTTAGCCTTTGTCATAACTTTGAAAATTCTAACCAATCTTTTAAATCACTTTAATAGGTGGCAGAGGGAGCACTAGTCAAATGTTCAATACCTCCAAATTTGCTCTAATTCTCAAATTCACTAGATTAGAATTCAGGGACTATTTATTACAATTGTTTTTGGCAACTCCTAAGTTGTGTGAATTCTTGTCACAATTTCATTGATTCCATAAGTAGTAGTCTTACCAAATTTTCACAACTATCACCCCTTCCTTTGTATATATTAACAAGAATATTGTATCCAAAATTATCATCATCATCATCATCATCCTTCATTGTCCGCTTTCCATGCTGGCATGGTTAGGCAGTCTGATTGGAACTGGTAAGCTGGAGAGCTGTATTAGGTTCCAGTCTGATTTGGCATGATTTCTACAGCTGCAGGTCCTTCCTAACACCAACCACTCCAAGAGTGTGATGGGTGCTTATTACATGCTGCTAGCACTTGAGTCAGTTATGTGACATCAGCAACAACCACAACTACAATTTCACTTGGCTTGACCAGTCTTCTCAAGCACAGCATATCACTAAAGGTCTCGGTCACTTATCACCTTTGTGAAGTCCAACATTTGAAGGGTGCTCTTTACATGCTACTGGCATGTGCACCTGTTACACCGGCATCGACCATGATTATGGCTTCACTTGATTCGAGAGGTCTTCTCAAGCACGACATATTGCCACAAAATGTTTCTTTTACTTCACCTTTCAATTGGTTGTAAGCAAGTTTTCTAATCTGGCTGTTGAGTTTTGTCTTGTTTCCATATACCTAACACATCTTTTGTATGTTCTTTCAATGCCACCTTTATTGACTTCAAGTTACCAAGTGTGTATTCTGGACAATTTCCTTTTTCTCACTATTCAAATGTGAACTTTGTGCAAAACCTGTGATATCTTATTTTAAATTTAGTTGGTGACACAAACCTTTCTCCATGCTAAAACAACCCAGAGAAAACATTCAGCTCAGTTTTGGAATATTTTGGTCAATTTTCAAACTTTCTTAATCTGAATTCAATTTCACAAGGCCAACTATTTTTAATCTATAAAACTTCAATCAGATGCCTTACAGTACCAGAATTTTCTTTGTCCTTCAGTAGTGAAAGGAATTTCTCTTAATATTTCTTTGTTCAGTTGCAAATTTTTTCTTTTCATTTATTAATCAAAATCTTGGTCATGGTAAGTCTTCTTAAAACAATAGTATTTCAATTTTTGTTAAGTGGCTAAGAACTGCACCAATTCCACTTTGAGATTCTTCGTTTGTAATAATCAATGACATCATTAACATTGTCTTTTCGGCCAACATTTCCAATAACTTTGACATATGTAGTATGGGGAACTGTAATACAAGGAACAAAGTACAGTTCACCTACCTCTCAGTGTCCAGCTTGTCTGACCTATCACTTGAACCAACTGCTAATTCCCTTCCTAGCTCACACATCTACACACATCTGTCCACTCCTGCTACTCGAGGCCAAAGAGGCCCATGCTGGTCCTACTTTCACCTATGTCATCACTTACTCTTCTTCTTCTGTCAGGGTCCCTCAGCCATTGACATCACTGACCTTTTCCTTCCATTCGCCTCATCCCCACATCATATTTAATTGCTCAGTTCCACTTTTTTTCTTTTCTTTTCTTTTCATTTAATAAATACAAAATCACTGAAAAATGTTTTCAAAATTTGTCTATAATTTAAAATTTCTTTCTTCAAATGTGTCATCTTTGGTTTTGGAAAATTTTCAATTGTCTTGACTTTCTTTGTCTGCTTGAATTCTGGAAATTATTATTTTGTATCCTAGATCAGGGGGTGAGACCAAGGTGTGTGTGTGTGTGGGGGGGGGGGGGGTGGAGCTGAAGGGCACATGCACCTCTCAAGAAAAGAAGTGAACCCTTCTAAATAATGTTATGATGCCCTTTTCTCCTGGAATTGTATTCCCTTCTGACCTTGTGCCCTCCCCTTGAAAAATTCCTGGAACCATACCAGCAAATATTTCATTCAAATTTATAAAAGACAATGTTTTTCCAATTGTAATCAGATCCAGTTTCTATTTTCTGTGAAATTTTAACAAATTTTTATTCTTTGTTCTTGTTTATTTTTCATCTCCCACTTGTTTATCATTCAAATAATATAAAGTTTTGTTCAAAACACTCAACATACCTCTAAACAGAAATATGGCCAGCAGTGATGATGGATCGGATGGCAGTCTTTCATATTGGAATGAACCTTTCAGAGTATTAATTTACTCTTTACTCTTTTTACTCTTTTACTTGTTTCAGTCATTTGACTGCGGCCATGCTGGAGCACCGCCTCCAGTCGAGCAAATCGACCCCGGGACTTATTCTTCGTAAGCTCAGTACTTATTGTATCGGTCTCTTTTGCTGAACCGCTAAGTGACGGGGATGCAAACACACGAGCATCGGTTGTCAAGCAATGCTAGGGGGACAAACATAGACACACAAACACACACACATATATATATACACATATATATATATACATATATACGACGGGCTTCTTTCAGTTTCCGTCTACCAAATCCACTCACAAGGCATTGGTCGGCCTGGGGCTATAGCAGAAGACACTTGCCCAAGATGCCTCGCATTGGGACTGAACCCGGAACCATGTGGTTGGTTAGCAAACTACTTACCACACAGCCACTCCTGCGCCTAATTGCCAATATCTTTTTAACAAATCATTCAATTCTTATTGTAAATAAGCATCTAAAAGACTTAGTATTGCAGAAGATTTACTCTGGTTCAATTTTGTAAATAGACCTTCAGCTCCAAGAATAAGGTGATGATGTAGAAATAGTAGTGACCTTGTAATTTCCAGGACTTCATATTTTTCCATTTTATTTTAGGATTACTAGAATAGCTGTTGCCCATAAAAAAATAACCAACTTTTCTAAAATGCCCTCCGTGACCAATTGGTACCAGATTTTACAGCACCATGCACATCATTGTAAGGCATTTAATGTGCATTGTAGAATTTTGGCAAGGCTTCTTGTTCCACTCATAAATGAACTTTCAGTTTTCTGTGGAGACCTAATTCAGGCTTAAAGAACAATAGAGTTGAGTTGAAAACTCTTGCAGCTTATTACCAATTCTTCCTGTAATTTCATATTTGTCTGCATATTCAGTTCTACAGATCCCTGGTTTGAGTACAATTGGAGTTATGTCCATTTCAAATTTTTCATTCAGTGACTACATAACAATGAAGAATCACCTTCTTTTGCAACCATCAATCTCAATTTAGATGAGGATTTTTTTCTTGATTTGTAACTGGAATTTCAGAAGCTTCAATTTCAAGAGGTTCCTGCTTGCTTTTTGGAGCCCACAAGATGGCAGCAAAGAGAGATAATCCCCAATTGTTACGTTTGTGTAGTGAGGCATTTCTCCCTCCATATTTTTAAGAGGTCATGGGTCAACAGGTTTTTGGGATCTGATTATACGTCATAAAGCTAAACTATTTATGGATGGGAAAGCTAAGGTAATCCCAAATACTGACCTTCCCCATTTCTAATATATATATATATATATCATTATATATATATATATATATATATGCACGTAAAGAACATCTTTTAAATGTTGAACCTCACAGAGGCACGTGGCTGAGTTCCTTTCAAGTGTTAGGCCTGATGGAGGCAAAGTGACTGAGTTCCTTTAGAGCATTGGGCCTCAGGGAGACAAAGTGGCAGAGCTCTTTTCAAGTGTTGGGCCTCATAGAGATAATGACCAAGACTTTGGCTTTATGTCATGCTTGAGAAGAAGACCCATCAAGCTGAGCAAAATCACAGAAGTGGCAGATACAAATGTCACATGAAATGGCACCCATGCTGAAGGCACATTAAAGCACCCATTACACTCCCAGAGTGGTTGGCATTAGGAGGGGCATCCAACCAAAAAAAACTAGAGTCTAGTGCAGCCTTCCAGAGTGCCAGCCTAGTCAAAACATCCAACCGATGCCAGCATGGACAACGGTGGGTTTTTCTAATTTATATATATATATATATTATATTTTGTGAAATTTGATTAGTATTCCTAAATTGACTTTTTCCCTGTAAATTTGGAACAATATTCCCTCATATATACATACATATATATATATTATATTATATATATATAATATATATATATATATATATACTTATAGAATAGCTTCCTAAACTTATATGAGAACAAACTGCTGAGATTTGAAAGCCAAAGATATTATACACACTTAACCTACTGCAAAGAAATAAAAGTATTTTCTCTTATTATTATTATAAAACTAGTAAACTACAGAAGCCAAAGTTATAATTTATAAAACCAAACAACATCAATAGCAAATGCTTGAAACATTTTAGCATTTAAACTGGCCACATCTGGCCTAAATATTCAATCTGTTTTATGCTCAAATGAGCCTACCCAACCTCTCACATCTACCCTGTAATGTCATTCTAAGAATTTACAATCACATTGTTGAAATAAAGGTGATGCAGGGTTAATTCAAAACAATGTGAACAAATAAGCAATACAGAAAAAGTCTTAATGTTAGGGATTAAACCAACCGTATTTGGCCCAAATATTCAACCAAATATTCTGCTTAAAATGGCCAGATCTGCTCTCTCACACCTACCCTATAAAGTCATTCTAAAAGTAAGCAATCACACCATTGGAATCTTGACCCTATGAGATAATGCATGATAAATTCAGAACAATGAGAGTAAAGAGACATTACATTTGACAGAGTAATCAGAATGGTAATGGGTTAATGCTAATTCCTTTACTAAAGCAACCCCCAAACAGCCCCTATAACAGTTTTCAGTTTGTCAAATGGAAGTTTGGGTATTTTCCATGGTTCCCTTTTTTAAAAGAGTGTTATATGTTTGGGCACCCTTCCTAATGCCAACTATTTTTGTCACCTCTTACAGTACACAAAGATATTTTCTAACTATTCTAAAACCAAGATACATGCATTTTATAAAACTCAGACTAATAAATTTGCATGTGCAAACAGCAATAAAACTGCAAAAACGATATTTCATGAAACAAAATTCAATGATTCTTATAATCAAGTAAAAATTGTATCCCGTAAAACAGAAATGCATCCTTTCAATCTAATAATTTTAGTACCATATTTCTATTGAAATACACTGCCATTGTTGCTATTCATCATCATCATTTAGCGTCCGTTTTCCATGCTTGCATGGGTTGGACGGTTCAACCGGGGATCTGGGAAGCCCAAAGGCTGCACCAGGCCCAGTCTGATCTGGCAGTGTTTCTACAGCTGGATGCCCTTCCTAATGCCAACCACTCTGTGAGTGTAGTGGGTGCTTTTTATGTGCCACCCGCACAGGAGCCAGACGGAGCTGGCAAACGGCCATGGACGGATGGTGCTTTTTACGTGCCACCGGCACGGGGACCAGGCGAGGCTGGCAACGGCCACGAACGGATGGTGCTTTTACGTGCCACCGGCACGGAGGCCAGGCAAGGCTGGCAACGGCCATGTTCTTCCTTAGATCTCTTTTAAGTCTTACATTCATTATATATATGTGTGTGTGTGCGCATAGTTTTGAAAATAACGAAGAATTTAGTAAAAGGATTTTGTCAGTATTAAGCTTGTTTTAGGAACATAGATTAACATGAAATTTTGAAGGAAGGTTTTATTTTAGAACACTTTAAAACACTGATTTTGTATCAAAGAACCAGGAACAGCTTCAATTAGATTGATATTAAAAGGATTAAACAACAAACGGATGGATCGATCAAGAAGCTTTTTTAAAATCTTACCTCCTATGGTGAACAATGCAGATATTACAAGTAATATGAGTACAGCAAGGTAGATATTCATGTCGGCAGCTAGAGTGATGAATAAAGCACCTGAGTACAAATCAGCCTGAAACCAAATTAATAAACAGATTAAAAATATTATAAAGCAAGAATTTAATTTATATAACATTCTTTTACTCTTTTACTTGTTTCAGTCATTTGACTGCGGCCATGCTGGAGCACCGCCTTTAGTCGAGCAAATCGACCCCGGACTTATTCTTTGTAAGCCCAGTACTTATTCTATTAGTCTCTTTTGCCGAACCGCTAAGTTATGGGGACGTAAACACACCAGCATCGGTTGTCAAGCAATGCTAGGGAGACAAACACAGACACACAAACATATACACACACACACCACATATATAATATTATATATACAATATACGACAAGCTTCTTTCAGTTTCCGTCTACCAATCCACTCACAAGGCATTGGTCGGCCCGGGGCTATGCAAAGACACTTGCCCAAGATGCCACGCAGTGGGACTGAACCGGAACCATGTGGTTGGTTAGGAAGCTACTTACCACACAGCCACTCCTGCGCCCATTGTATACAGTGTTTGATATGAAAGTTATTTACTTACAGTTATATGGATGCAGTTCTGTTTTATTACAGATTTTATTTAATAAGTTTGTCACGGTAGGTGCAGACATAGCTGTATGGTAAGAAGTTTGCTTTCCAACCACATGGTTTTCAGTTCAGTTCCTTTGCACGACACCTTGGGCAAATGTCTTATACTATAGACCCTGGCTGATCAATGCTTTGTGAGTGCATTTGGTAGACAAAGACTGAAAGAATTTCATTATGGATACTTGTGTGTGTGTGTGCATGTGTGTGTGTATGTGTATGTGCATGCGTGCGTGCGTGTGTGTGTGTGTGTGTGTGTGTGTGTGTGTGTGTCTGTATGTGTGTGAGTGTGTGTGTGTGTCTTTGTGTTTGTTCTCTACCACCAGATGTTGGTCTACGTTCTTGTAACTTAGCAGGTCAGCAAATGAGAGACTGAGAGAATAAGTATTAGGCTTAGCAAAAGAGAAAAAAAATGATTATGTACTGGGGTTGATTTGGTCAATAAACCCTTCAAGGTGGTGCTCCAGCATGGTCAGAGTCTAATGATTGAGACAAGTGAAAGTTAAAAGAAAAACTAACATTGTGCATGTGTCTGCAGTCATAACATTCTAATCAACTTTCCCTGCTAATAACAAGTAATTAACTTTACTCTTTAGCATTTAAACCGGCCATATCTGGTTTAAATATTCTGCCTGTTTTTTATGTTCAAACTGACCAGATCAGACCTCTCACACAAATCCTACAATATAGTTCTAAAAATGAACAGTTACTTCATCAAAATCTCAAAGATGAATGATGCTTAATTGATAACAATATGAATAAATAAGCATGACATTTGACAGTAATCTGAATACTAAAGGATTAGTTGAATTAAACAAATAAATTTGTAAACTTACAGATATTTTTGTAAAAACGTAAAGAAGTAGAGCCAAGCAACTGAGATATGTGTGTATTCGTCTTCCACCAAATCGCTTATTTATGTATTCCGGCATAGTGTAAACCTGAAACAATAAACAGATAACTTTGTATATTTTGTACATTTCTTGTCAGTTCACAGAAATATATACATAAGTTATATGCAATAAAAGTATTAGATTAAAATAGCCACCTGTGTATCATACCTAATGTAAATGCATCATTGAAAGGTAAATTTACTGCGGTATTCATCCAGAGATAGTATCTGCTATAGATGTTCTGTGATTAAAAACACAATATATGTATATGCATATATGTTTGTGTATGTATAATCATCATCATCATCATCATCATCACAATCATCATCATCATCATCATTTAATGTCCACTTTCAATGCTGGCATGGGTTGGATGTTTGACTGAGGACTGCCAAGCCAGGAGACTGCACCGGGCGCCAATCTGGTCTGGCAAGGTTTCTACAGCTGGACACCCTCCCTAACACGAACCACTCCAAGAGAGTAGCAGCACAGGGGCCAGTTAGGCAGCACTTGCATCAACCACGGTTGAATGATGCTTTTTTAATGTATACGTCGTCGTCGTCGTCGTCGTCGTCGTCGTCGTCGTCGTCGTCGTCATCGTCGTCGTCGTCGTCGTCGTCGTCGTCGTCATCGTCGTCGTCGTCGTCGTCATCGTCATCATCATCATCATCATCATCATTATCATTATTATTATTATTATTATTACTATTATTCAGGTCACTACCAGGAATTGAATTCGGAATCTTGGAGTTAGTAGCCTGCGCTCTTAACCACTAAGCCCACGGGCATATGGCACAGTGGTTAAAAGTGTGGGCTGCTAACCCCAAGATTCCGAGCTCGATTCCAGGCAGTGACCTGAATAATAGTAATAATAATAATAATAATAATAATAATAATAATAATAATAATAATAATAATAAATGCCCTGATGCAGTACCAGGCAGTGGCTCTCATGGCTTCTGATCTTAACTGATTGGAAGTGTTATCATGTACATTGTTTTGTCTTGGTATAAAAGATGGGCTACAGCAAATATTCTGCTCAATACCACAGATTTGCTTGTCAGTTGTTTGACCTTAACCAGTTGAGCATGTCCCTTCGTGGCTGACAATATGTGCATCTCTGATCACGAGCAGAAGTAGTGGGGGAGCATCATAGCCATGTGTTGAGAGGGATTCTTTGGGGTTTGAATAGTTCACCTCTGGAAACATGGGTGGTTCTTTCAACATCCTTAAACAACCCTTATTCAGGGACCTTTTCAGCGGGATGGGTTACTCGACCAGAAGAAAATTCTAACTGGGCCCCACCTGCAAGATCATGAGTTGTTTGTCTTGATGTGAGATCACCATGTCGCGCACATATGGTTGTGATGCATGTGCCTAGTATACCCTTATTAGATGGGTAGTCATGATGGGTATACTGGGCTTCGTATATTTCACCC
This sequence comes from Octopus sinensis, assembly GCF_006345805.1. Lineage (NCBI taxonomy): Eukaryota > Metazoa > Mollusca > Cephalopoda > Octopoda > Octopodidae > Octopus > Octopus sinensis. The sequence continues at coordinate 14,639,232 of NC_043016.1, read as the reverse complement.
GTGTTACTTTGATGGCATGCACTACTCTCTCACTCAATAATAATAATAATAATAATAACAACAACATCGAAAAAAACCTTAGGAATGAGAACCCAGGTTCGAAATTTCCCTAAGACACCTGATGAAGGCTGGAGGGTATATCAGCCGAAACGTTGTGTTAACAACAAACAAGATGAGGACAAATATCCATCAATTGTAAATAATGTACATACATACATACATACATACATACATATGCATATGTGTCTACAGCCACTCCTTCCTTAATGCAAATCATTCACACATGGTAATCTGCAGAGTACATCTATTGTTTGTGCAATATATATTGAGTCAGCTGGCTTTCTCAGGTAGAAATGTTGATAATGGGCTACCACGAATCATTCTGAAAATTAGTCAGTTAATTTCTCAGCACACTTGTACATATGAGTATACATATATATATTTATATCATTGTCATCATTGTCATTTTTTAATGTCCACCTTCCATGCTGGCATGGCCGGTGGGATGGTTTAACAAGAGTCGGCCAGGCAGAAGCTTGCACCAAACTTCTGTAACTGTTTTGGCAGGAATTTTACAGCTGGGTGCCTTTCCTAACACCAACCACTCAGCAGAGTGGACTTAGTGCTATTTACATGGCACAAGCACAGGCAAGGTCACTCTTCCAAATACCAACCACTTTACAGTGTGGATTGGGTGTTTTTTAAGTGGCACCTGCTCTGACAAAAAAAAAAATGAATATTGATGCACTGTCTATTAAACAACTAACATGATTAGCACTGTCTGTAAAAGTATTACTTTTACTGGGGAGGGGTGGGTTTTTCAAGGTCTTTATCCAAAATCACTGGCCGATACAGCCATGGTAATAGTTAAGGGTCACATATAATTTTTCAGAATAAAAATATATTTTCTAATATTTTTTATTTAAAAATAGTTTCAACAGATAACAAATGGTTCATTTGGAAGTATTGTTTAAGAAATTGGAAACATATTTACCCCAGCAGAAATGTAAACTGGTACAAACACCCATGCCAACAGTATGAGAATGAATATTGCCTGGAAGAAATAAATACAAACGATAAAAAAAAGCAAAAACAAATAAGTCAACATTATCATAATCTCATGATTCTTCTTTTGTTACTAAACAGGTAAAACCACCACCACAACCACCACCAACAACAACAACATTAATCCTACCAACAGCATTATTATTACTATTATCACCATCTACACAGTTTCCTCACCACCATCTTCCTTTTACACTGTCACCATCACTCCTTAGGGTAAAGACGCCTTTCAGTTATGAGTGACTGTTGCGCAGCACCTGGAAAGATGCCTTCTGAGGCATAAGTCCAGGCAAGGCTGTTTATGGAAGACCATAAAGTCACCCATGCATACCAGTCTCACCTCTCCATGCCATCGACCTATCCAAGAGAAAGACAAAGGCTGATACAGCTTGGCACCATGGATGTCGCAACTCATTTCTACAGCTGAGTGAACTGAAGCAATGTGAAATAAAGTGTCTTGCTCAAGAACACAACACACAGCCTGTCAGGGAATCGAACTCACTACCTCATGATTGTGAGCCCGACTCTCTAACCACTGAGCCATGAGATTATATATATAATATATATATATATATATATATATATACAAGATAAGAAAATGGAGAAATACATCTAAATCAAATATCCATTACCAGATAATACTCGATCACATACTTTATTAAACCACCACATACGAGACTGTAGGGTTAAACATAAAAAAGCAGAACAAATCAGTGTACACAAAGGAATGTACATAAAAAAGTGTACCATAAAAGAGTAATGTTGTATAATAAGTAGAATATATATAAAAAAGAGAATATAAATATCACACACATATATATTATATATATATATATATATATATATATGTATGTATGTATGTATGATGTATGTATGTATATGTATGTGTGTATATGTGTGTATATATATATATGTATGTATGTATGTATATGTATGTATGTATATGTATGTATGTATATATGTATACATATATATATATACATGTATATATATATAAATGTATATATATATGTATATATACATATGTATTGTGTGTGTGTGTTTATATATATATATATAGTTGCAGGAGTGGTAAGTAGCTTGCTTACCAACCACATGATTCCGGGTTCATTCCCACTGCATGGCACCTTGGGCAAGTGTCTTCTACTATAGCCTCAGGCCAACCAAAGCTTTGTGAGTTGATTTGGTAGACGGAAACTGAAAGAAGCCCGTCGTATATATTTTTGATTATATTCACATATTACTTGATAGATTTGTTCATAAAATTTTTTTCCCAGCATGCCCTATATCACCGGGTAGATTTTGCGTCTACGCAGAGGTTTGAAAAGTTAAGATTTACAAGTTGTTTAGATCAGCACATGGTCTAACGGTCTGTGCATCTCGAATTAACAAAGGTGTCTCGCTGATGAAACCGGCCTTAGCAAACATATTCTGTCTGTTTTGCTAGAAAGAGGTAGAAACTGATCAGTCCAGGATGTATCGTTAATGGTAAATGCTTTTGATTTTCACTCTCGATGAATTTATTCCTTTTTTGTGTCCCTAGCACTTGGCATCCTTATTTAGGAGCCCTTAATTATATTTCTATATGAATAATATTTTTCTATATGAATAATATTTTGTCTAATGACTAATTCGTCTTTTGTGCTGGGCCACTGGTAGTAATCTATGTTATTACCCTTTTTTGATTATATTCATATATATATATATGTATGTGTGTGTGTATATGTTTGTGTGTCTGTGTTTGTCTTCCAACATCACTTGACAACCGATGGTGATGTGTTTACGTCCCCGTAACTTAGCGGTTCGGCAAAAGAGACTGATAGAATAAGTACTAGGCCTCCAAAGAATAAGTCCTGAGGTCTTTGCTCAACTAAAGGTGGTGCTCCAGAATGGCCACAGTCAAATGACTGAAAAAAGTAAAAGAGTAAAATATTATATATATATATATATATATATATATATATATATTGTATTTCGGGATGGTCATTTTATTTATGTATTAATTTTTTTGCCAAATAAACATACATGCTATATATATTTTTTTATTCACGTGTTTATTACTGTTATTTTATTAGTTTAACACCTGTCCATTGCCTGGAAATCTTTCCTCACACATCTGTAACCTCTTCACTGAGACTTTTTGTGTCTGTGTGTGCTCTTAAGTAAAGATAGCAAAAACATTGAGATATAAGACAATTGGCAGGCACCCCTCCAACATGGTAAAATTACAACTTTTCAATATGTGCTAAATGATTTTTTTTTTTAGAATTTGTATACACTTATTAAATGATTTTCTTTTGCTTTTCAGATTATTTCAGAGGTAAATTGTATAATAATTTTACAAAAGTACATAAATTTAAACTGTGATAATTTAAATATATAAAATTATATAATGGCAACTAGAAGTAAAAGACATAATTCAGCATTTCCTACAGTATTTCCCACAGCAATGACCCCATCAAAGGCTAATGTATTCTAACATAAGAAAACATGAAGAACTGATATCAAACATTTCACCCACAGTGAAAGAATGCTACTGGATTGTTGCTGCAGTTGTGCAAACAATATGGAGCGAATTTTCTTTTCCTTATATTGGGTTTGAGGGAATAGCTCTAAGAATTGAGAGACTGATTGAATCTGCTTATAAATTTAGCAAAATACGTATCAATGTATCAAGCAAAGAGGAGATAGTTTTGATAAGAAATTAGAGGAGTTCAATGAAATGTTTGTTATATGCACCTGCACGTGCTATGAGAAACAGATAAAAGATCTGAGAGTAGGTGTGACTTAAGAATACTAATAATGGAATGAGAATCATTTGTTGGACAGGAAGAAAGACTTAATCAGTTAGGGCCTGTAGATAGAGAAATAACTTCAGGTAGAAAAAGAACTGCAAAAAGAGCACAAAGGTTTGAAAACAGGAAGGCAAAGATGTGCTTAGACATGGACATTACTTCAACTAATTATCGGTGGCTAAGTGATATTAATGAAGATAGTTGTTACTCATGTGACAATGATGATGATGACATCGACTTTGTTCCTGACAATGAACTGAGAGAGAACTAACAAAACAGATTTACTTATGAGAATCTAGCCATCACAGCAGACAGATATCGGATAAGCTGCAGGGCTGCTGCTGCTACCATTGTTAATGCCGCTTTGAGAGATATGGGAATTTTAAATGATACAAATATGCTAGATAAGAAAAAAGTTGAATGAGAAAGAAAAAGAGTTGGAAAAAAACACTATTATGAAAATGAAAACAGAAAATACAAAGCTTGAAGACATCGGCTTTGATGGCAGAAAAGATGAAACTAAAACAACAAGAGGGATGGAAAGTGAAGAGCACTATGTTATTGTGAAAGAGCCTGGTGATGAGTATTTAGATCATGTTTGCACAGATAAGGGAACAGCTCGTTGCATTGCAGAAAAAATTATTACTTTTTTAATTGATTCTGAAAGTTAAGAAAGTTTCAGGGCTGTGTTGTGATGGGACTCCAGTAAACACTGGTCATTTAGAAGGGATAATTAAAATAATTGAATTATAAACCACTTCAGTGGCTGATATGTCTGCTACATTCAAATGAGCTTTTTAATCCATAGATGGAAAACAACAGGATCACAAACATCAAAAGACTTAATTGGCAATAAAATTAAAGAAGCTGTAACGAGCTTAAAGATAATCAAATTTTCTCCAGTAAAAACTAAAGTGAAGGAATTGCCATTAGAAGTTGTTGATATCTGTATGAAATATGCCTCAGTATTGAGAAAGGGTTTGTTACAGAGCAGTTAGCAGCAAGATCCATCATGGTAAAATCCGTCATGCAAGGTGGTTAACACATGCAAACAGAATTCTTTGCTTATATGCTTTGAGAAAAAATCCCCGAAAAAATATTATGCATCTTCTTAAAATCATAATGCAAGTTTATGCTCTAAGCTGGTTCTGGATTAAATCTCAGCCAAAGTTACATGAAGGGGCAAATAATTTTTGGTATATGGCACATCTAATGCAAGATATGAACCAAGATTATAAAGAAATTATAGGAAATCGTTAAAAACTAATTCGTATTTTCCCCCCCGTCCGGAGAATATTTTACTGACTCTGCAGGATGATGGAAGAAAACAAATTAGGGAAGCAGCAATTCAACGAATTATTAAAGTAAGAATTTTCCCTGAATACCTCGTTAATAATTAAGAAATTTCAAACTACCTAGCAAAATTAATTTTAAAACACAGGATTATGTTGATTTGATTAACTGCAAAAATGAAGTTATAACATCCAGTTTTATGGCATGGTTTGCTATGGCTGGATGCCCTTCCTAATGCCAACCACTCTGAGAGTGTAATGGGTACTTTTACATGTCACCAGTATGGGTGCTATTTGCATGACACCAGTATCTGTCATGCCTACGATTTTACTTGGCTTGATGGGTCTTCTTCTCAAGCATGACATAATGCCAAGGTCTTGGTCATTTGTCATTGTCTTTACGAAAGACTTGAAAGGAGCTTTCCATGTGCCACCAGCATCATCCACTTTGCCTCTGTGACGCCCAATGCTCAAAAGGTGCTTTTTACGTGCCGGTTACATGACACCAACATTGGCCACAACTATAGTTTCACTTCACTCTTTTATAATACAGTCATTAAAAAAACTCCAACCTGAAGATCCCCAAACTTTCTGACTCTATTTTCAATATAACAATAAAACCTATAAAAATTTAGTTACTAGCAACAAAAGCAGTATCAGTACTGAAAGGTAATATCTGTATTTTATATGACATGGATGACTAAAAGAAAGCTACATCCTTGGAAGGCAGCAAGCTGGTAGAATCGTTAGCATGCCGGGCGAAATGCTTCGCGGTATTTTGTCTGCCATTATGTTCTGAGTTCAAATTCTGCCAAGGTCAACTTTGCAATTCATCCTTTCAGGGTCGATAAATTAAGTACCAGTTACACACTGGGGTTGATGTAATCGACTTAATCCCTTTGTCTGTCCTTGTTTGTCTCCTCTATGTTTAGCCCTTTAAAGAAATAAAGCTACATCCTTGTGGTATTCACCATGAAAAGCATCTCATCTGGGTGAATAGTGCTAAAAAGCAGTGAAGTATCAGTAAGAGAGGAAATGTGTTTAAGTGGTGTTGATAGTAGATACTTGCCACTGATGATGCACAAACATTCAGAAATCCCATGATTGAGCAGCCCCCACTGCTGTTGTTGCTGACATCTTCCATCTGCTACTGATATATCTCTGTTCTCTTTAGCACTAAACGTCTTTACAAGATGCTTTCTCAAGACAAATACAGCAATATTTTGGCTTTCTTGAATTATATCCTTGTTAAATAAGACATACAGAGTATTTTTCTTAAAATATAGGTGAGCCATTTATTCTCTGACCCACTTCTATTTCACAATCTTTCTCAGTTGTTTTGCAAACTGCCAGCATAATTTTTCTTATATTATAATCTGTGGTACAATGTAATTTTCAAAATGTAGAATGGATTCTTTCAGGAAAAATATTTATAAATAGAAAATGCTAGTCTGAATATTAGAGAAATGTGTTTCTGTTTCCAAGAACATACCCCACACCATACAAATTATACCAACTGCCGACACAATTGTATTTTCCTTTTGAAGAAAACTACATTACACCCATTAACAAAATGTAATTCTACTAAATTGGTGTAAAGTTACATTAACCCTTTCATTACCAAACCGGCCAAAAAAAATTTTGGTTAATGTGACCAAACCGCCCAAAGCCGCCCGAATTTACCTATTCATATTTAAATGAGAATATCAGAGCAAATCTCTTTAGTACATTCGTGAAAATACGTATTATACTTCGTAAAGAGTTCAACTACAGTTTTGTACAAAAATCGAAGTGTATTTTAATTCTGTGAATTTTGGGAGATTTTTTTCCGAAATTTGTTCCTATTGTGTTTTCAAAATTTGTAATTCTGACGAAAAATGGATACGAATTTCATTATATCAAGCAGCGAGTCAGAATTCGAAGGATTTTCTACTGAAGACCTTCATAAATCTAACTCTATGACTGAAAAAAAAAAGCATGTGGTATTTGATAATGAATCTGATGTTTCATTTTCCGAAAGTGAAAACAGTGAATCCGAGAGCTCCGACAGTGATAAAGAAAATGAATTGGCACCTGAATGGAGTGAAAATTTAAAAACTGTTTCTTTCGGTGATTTTTCTGAAGAAACTGGACCAAGCCACAGACTTTCCCAGGAGAGTAAAGCCTTAGACTATTTCTTTTTACTTTTTCAAATGAGCCTATTTGAAATCATTACGGTGGAAACGAACCGTTACGCTAAACAAAAGAAAGTGGTTTCCCACAACCTTAAATGAAATTAAGACTATTTTGCCATAAATATTATTATGGGTATCAGAAAGTTACCCAGAATAACAAATTCTATCGTAAAATTTTGTTGTATACCCATTGAATATAGCTAATAACCCATTTTCTATAGCGATGTTTGAACAAAATTTTAATAATTTTATATTTTGTGGAATTTACCTGTATCTACCTGCAATTAGAGTCACTTTGTGACAAAAATTATAGTATAGAATTGGTTGAGAACATTCATAAATTTTCTTCCAAAATTCACGTTAATATATTGATAAATAAAAAAGTTATAGTTGTTAATGAAACCAGACTAAATTTATGATTATGTTAGAAATTGATTGAAACACATAAGGGTTGTATTTTGGTCAGAAATATAGTAACGAAAGGGTTAAGCTTATTGCACTCCACACACACAAACACAGGTACAGTCAAATGTATAAATTGTTGTGCCCCCCGCCCCCTGGTCATGAATGACCAGGGGATTGCACCTAGAAAGTTACCCTGGGCAAGGTTGTTTATGGAAGACCAGCAGTCGCCCATGCATACCAGCCTCCCCTCTCCACGCCACCAATGCTATCCAAGGGAAAGACAAAGACCGATACAGCTCGGCACCAGTGATGTTGCAGCTCATCTATTAACGTACAAGTGGCTGAGCACTCTACAGACACGTGTACCCTTAATCTTGGGGAGATTCAGCATGACACGGAGTGTGACAAGGCTGGCCCTTTGAAATACAGGTACAACAGAAACAGGAAGTAAGAGTGAGAGAAAGTTGTGGTGAAAGAGTACAGCAGGGTTCGCCACCACCTTCTGCCGGAGCCTCGTGGAGCTTTAGGTGTTTTCGCTCAATAAACACTCATAATGCCCGGTCTGGGAACCGAAACCGCGAGTCCACTACCCTAACCACTGGGCCATTGTGTCTCAACCAAATGTATAAATACATATACATAAATGCTTACACTCTCTTTCACTCACTCTCTCTTTCCCTCACTCTCTCTTTCCCTCACTCTCTCTTTCCCTCACTCTCTCTTTCACTCACTCTCTCTTTCACTCACTCTCTCTTTCCCTCACTCTCTCTTTCACTCACTCTCTCTTTCCCTCACTCGTATACATAAGCCAACAGCACCGAGTCTAAACTGGTTCCACTGACACAATGCTGCATAAAACTTCACTAATGGTGCATTAGTTCATTAAACTTCCTTTTCTTCATGTTTGTACAAGATACAATAAAATGTCTGTTGTCAATGCACACCTTTATACTTGCAACATTAATTCTCACGCATATAATAAAAATATAACTTTTCAACAGAAAAATGAAACAGTCAAATGTATACATACAGACACATAAATACTTACTCTCTCTGTCTCTCTCTCTTTCTTTCTTTCACTTGCATATGTAAACCGACACCACAGAGTCTTCATTGTGTTGTCACTTCAATTCAGACTTGAGTACCTCATTTTTATGGCCGTTGTTGTGTAGGAGAAACCATTACCCAACTATCAGACAGAGTATCATCTAACTACTGTTTTGAGGACAACTGAAAACCTTTACCATTTAATGGTTGGTTAATCTACATTATGCCACAAGGAACATAGAACTGGTTTCCCAGTTTCTCCGATGTATATATTCCTTCCTGAATGGGATGCTGGTCCGTCATGGGATTCCTTATTTTTACCAGCTGAGAAAACAGGGACAATGTGAAACCAAGTTTTTAGCTCAACAACACAATGCATCACTTGGTCAAGGTATCGAACTCATAATCTTCTGATCACAAGTGCAACAACCTAACCACTAAGCCATCAGCCTTCGCTTCCCACCTTACAGTATACCCAAATACATGATCTTTTTCTGTGTCATTTCTTGGATATATTTCTCAGGCAAAAGGGTAGAGTGGTTCACATCAGTTTTGCCACACAACCTGTCTGATATTGAACAGTTGTTTCACTCATAATTACAAAATTTAATTAAAATTTATGACACAACATTTTTATGCATGAGCAGCACATTTTATAATTATAAGTGTTCCCTCCACCCCTACAGTAATGGCTTCCTCAGCTAACAGGATTTCACACATATGAAAATTGTAAAGTATAACTGCTAATTATGAGATATGGTCTGCCATTTCACCATTATGGAAACTCAGATAAATTTAAAGAATTTAAAAAACAAACTTTCTTTTCAGCCTAAAGGAATTTTAGATGAGATCAAAATAGTTAACATTTTGGACAATTATAATCATGATACATAGATACATGTGTGAGTGGGGGTGAATGAGTGGGGGTGAATGAGTGTGTGTGTGTGTGTGTGTGTTGTGTATGCATCACTATAAGCATTATGGAGTGAGAAGTAGAATTTTTCACACTGAATATTTGACCAATATTTCTTTTGGTCAAATGAGTGTCAGTCTTTTTATCTATTTATCACTCAGTGTGTCCCTCCCTCCATCCGTCTGTCTCTCTGTCCATCTATCCATCAACACACCTACCCAAACACTCATACACACACCTAACCACACACCTACCTACCCATCAATCCATCCATTCATCCATCTACCCGTACACACACACACCCGTCCCTCCACCACCCACTTGTCCATCCATCCAACCATCCATCCATCCAACCATCCATCCATCCATCCATCTTCTCAGTCATCCAACCACCCATCCACCTATCTGTCCATCTGTATCTCCCTCCATTCATCTGTCCACTCATTCACCTGACCGTCCATCCATCCACCCATTCACCCATTCATCCATCCATTCACCCACCCATCCATCCACCCACCCACCCATCCATCCATCCATCTATCTAGCCTTCCATTCATCCATCTAGCCTTCCATTCACCCATCTATCCGTCCACCCACCCACCCATCCATCCATCCATCCTTTCATTCACCCATCCATTCATCCTTCCATTTATCCATCAACCCACCCACCCATCCATCCATTCAGCCGTCCATTCACCCTTCCGCCCACTCACCCATCCATCCACCCATCCATTCATCCACCCACCCACCCACTAATCCATCCATCCCTCCATCCATTCATCCATCTATCTTTCCATTTACCCATCCATCCACCTATCCACCCACCCATCCGTCCACCCACCCATCCATCCATCTCACTTCACTCTTTCATTGCAGTTCTAATCTCTCTATGGCACTCCGTTGGTTATGACGGTGAGGGTTCCAACTGATCCGATCAATGGAAAAGCCTGATCGTGAAATTAACGTGCATGTGGCTGAGCACTCCACAGACATGTGTAACCTTAATGTAATTCTCTGAGAGATTCAGCGTGACACAGCGCGTGACAAGGCTGGCCCTTTAAATTACAGGTAAAACTCATTTTTGCCAGCTGAGTGAACTGGAGCAAGGTGAAATAAAGTGTCTTGCTCAAGGACCCAATGTGTTGCCAGGAATTGAATTCATGAACATACGACCATGAGGTGAATACCCTTACCACTAAGCCATATGCCTTCACATTTCAGTTCTATATCCATGCGAACTAGAAGACAATTTTCTGCTCTTATTTTTGCTATCTATTTGTTGTGGATATTCATTGATTGCTGCAGCTGTTGGATTTGCCTACAATTCAAGATTTGTGCAAAGGAACCATCAAGTGGGACTGCAGGCTGTAGTTCAAAGTGAAGCTACAAAAAGGATTACAGTGGATATTAAACTTGATGCAGGAGATACAAATCAGCCACATTGCCAAAACACTTAACCTTGCAACATCAGTAGAAGGAACAATACATTACAACAGAGAGAAAATTAAGTCAAGTGTTTCAGAAGTTACTTCATTAACTGCTTGGAACTTATTTTTTCATAGATCTGATGTGATGCTTTAAATAAGATGGCTTTTGGATGTATGGACTGATGATCAGACTTGATACATTGTGCAAAGTTTGTATGGTGAATTGCAGAAAAACAAAAGGAAGGTAAAATTTCTAATGAATGGTTTGAAATGTTTAAGAAATGCTTGAATTTGCACAACATAAAAACGACAGGCAATGCTGCCAGTGCAGACACAGAGGCTATTACTAATTATTCTGAGTTGCAGTAAAAAATTATTGCTGAATGGGAGCTCCATCCCAAAGCAAATATTCAATATTGATGAAACTGCTCTTTTCTAGAGGCACATACTTGCTAGAATTTTTATTTCTCGGAGAAAAAAAAAATCACATGAGAATTTAAAGTTTCCAAAAATCATTTAATGATTCTTCTAGAGGGAATTCCACTTGTTTATGCGAAGTTTAGTTTGCTTCTGATTTTGGATTCAAATAATAAGGAATGGATGACTAAGAGCTTTTTTGAAATGTGGATTACAAAAGTTTTTTTGTCCTACAATAGAAAGATACAATGTCAAGCATGATGTTTCCAACAATGCATAGCTCCTCTTTGACAGTGCAACAAGCCATTCAGGGATCTTAAACAAGCTTTCTGTGTAAAGTGAGAGTGGCTGTGGAAGCACTCTGTCGGTTACGACGATGAGGGTTCCGGTTGGTCCGAATCAACGGAACAGCCTACTCATGAAATTAACGTGTAAGTGGCTGAGCACTCCACAGACACGTGTACCCTTAACGTAGTTCTCGGGGATATTCAGCGTGACACAGAGAGTGATAAGGCCGGCCCCTTTGAAATACAGGTACAACAGAAACAGGAAGTAAGAGTGAGAGAAAGTTGTGGTGAAAGAGTACAGCAGGGATCACCACCATCCCCTGCCGGAGCCTCGTGGAGCTTTAGGTGTTTTCGCTCAATAAACACTCACAACGCCCGGTCTGGGAATCGAAAAAAGTGAGAGTAGAATATATTGTCAAGAGATTCAAGTATTTTACCAACAATGCAGCTTCTTTACTTTAATCAATGGATCGAGGTGTGGTTGCTAAATTCAAGGCATATTATCTGAGAAAAGCTTTCAGGCAAATCATAGGATTTGTTGTAGGTGAGTTGTTAACATTCCACAGAGAAAGTTTATCTAATGAGGAACTGATACTTTTTAGAACAAGAGTAAGCAGAGAATATAGATGAGAATACAGAAATTTCACAAATTACACTTTGACAGTAAAAAATATTACTAAATGGTTGGTACTTATGCTGGAAGGGCCGCAAGTTTTTTTGCTGATTAGGGCCTTAATTGTGAACATAATGGAAATTATGAGAGGAATTTTACACTGAACTGTATAAAAGGATGATGCACCATAAACACAAAACAATTTTGAAAAGTTGAGCAATGAAAGCACCTCCACACAAAATACTCACTACATGAAAACTTCTTCCCCAAGTTTGTGACATTTGTTTTTACATATTTAAAAAAATTGTTTATAACTTTAAAAAAAATCTTTCTTTAAATATATACGTATGTGTGTGTACCAGATGTAATATAATGTTGTAACAAACATTTATCTACCTTACACACAAGGTAGTATGTAGAACTGTCAGTGAATGATCAGTTCCGTTGATTTTTAGGAAGATGTGAGTGAGGATTGTTACATTCCTGTAATTGGCCAGATTTACAGTTAAGGAATTGAAGAAATAAAGACATTGTTTCTTCATTTACTTAGCAAGGAAATTGCCATTTCCTCTTTGCTCTCATCGATAAATGTTGCGATACTTACGTTTAATTCAAATGCAGCAATTCCTATCCCTGTTGCCGCTCCGGAGCCAGCAAGTCCAACAAAATGTCCACTTCCAATATTACTTGCAAAAAGTGAAGCCCCTACCTAATAACCAAGAGATAACAACAGCAATAATAACAACAACAACAACAACAATAATAATAATAATAATAATATAATAATAATAATAATAATAATAATAACAACAACAACAGCAACAATAACAACAATAACAACAACAATAATAATAGGTAATTCCAAAGACATTTTAATCTACAAACATAATAAAAGTACTTTTAAATGTACATAATAGCAAACTTTTAAATGTACATAATAGCAAACTCCCTTAATCTTAAGCTCACACTATCATCTTATCATCAAATTACTTTTAAAACAAATTTTGATTTTCTTATTTTTCGACAGACATTCTCTGGAGCAATACTTTGTACAAATCTAAAAACATGGCAATTATCAGCCACCTTAGTCATAATACCAACTTGAACTTCTAACTTGTTGTCTTTTGAAGTCTCTGGTTAAGACTTGGAGTTATTTGTATAAACACAAAGCAAAATCCAAACATCATCATCATCGTTTAATGTCCGCATTCCATGCTAGCATGGGTTGGACAAATTGACTGAGGACTGGCGAATCAGATGGCTGCACCAGGCTCCAATCTGATCTAGCAAAGTTTCTACAGCTGGATGCCCTTCCTAACACCAACCACTCCGAGAGTGTAGTAGGTGATTTTACGTGCCACTGGCACGAGAGCCAGTCTGGCGGTACTGGCAACGGCCACGCTCGAAAATGGTGTTTTTTATGTGCCACCTGCACAGGAGTCAGGCCAGCAGCACTGGCAATGACTTCGCTCGAATGTTTTTTCACGTGCCACCAGCACAAGTGCCAGTAAGGCGACGCAGGTAACAATCACGCTCAAATGGTGCTTTTTATGTGCCACCGGCACGGAAGCCAGACAGCTGCTTTGGCTGTGATCCTGCTCGGATGGAGCTGTTAGCGCTCCACAGGCACAGGTGCCAGTCATCAAATTTGGTTCAGTTTCAATTTCACTTGCCCCAACAGGTCTTCGCAAGCAGAGTTGTGTGTCCAAAGAAGGAAAGGTATGCATAAGTTAGCTGGCTACATCCCTGGTTATGGTCTCACTTGTCCTGCCGGGTCTTCTCATGCACAGCATATTTCCAAAGGTCTCAGTCACTAGTCATTGCCTTGGTGAGGCCTAATGTTTGAAGGTGGTGCTTCACCATCTCATCCCAGGTTTTCCTGGGTCTACCTCTTCCACAGGTTCCCTCAACTGCTAGGGTGTGGCACTTTTTCACACAGCAATCTTCATCCATTCTCGCCACTCTTCGCCACCAAGGTAAAGTTTGAGGGCAACGATCACAAATTTCTACAAGAAGTGTAGGGTATTACTTAGAAAAATTGAATGAGGGTAAAAAAAAAACATGGTATACAAATAATGAAAGATGATGTTGCAAGCCTGCTGATACAGAAGGCCCTCCATCTAGGAGGACCAGATGAAGAACTCACAAATCCGTGACCAACCTGCACACCATGAATGAGCATATGCCTTCTCCAACTGTCATTCTCCAGCTTACAGGTTCATACTTAGAGCAATCTTATCCACTCTTATTATTTTTGCTATTCCCACTCACCTTTCAATAAATTCAATCAACAATAGCACCATCTTCTCCAACCTTACCTTCCAAGTTAAACTTTAAAAAAAAGTCACTGAAGGCTCTTCCAAAGAAGTATGTCTCTGTCCTGGGACATTTCAACTTTGTCGACCACAAAACCTTTCTTTTTTTTTGTTTTTTGCTATAGCCTCCAGCAAAAAGGAAAACTGGCTTCCTCTCTGATTAAAGATAGTGGAGCAATCATAAAGATGGATTTCACTGAACGCCAGATCCATCTCGCATATGACACAAGCTGTTTGATATGACTGCCTAAGTCAACAATACCTGGACACTGAATGAGTGTGAAGAGAATAGTTTAGTCACTCCGAGCACATCTCAGGCAGAGCTAGGGCTTATCCCAAGGTAGTAGAGCCCCTTGGTAGCACCACCAAGTCAAGAACAACTGGAAGTTATTCAGAACAGACCCTAATAAAAAAAAGCTTTCCAGAACAGACTACGAGGGGTGTTCATTAAAGATTTCCCCTTCCCACTTCCGGTTTTTGCATGAAACAGAACTTGTACAGGTATAATCGTACACATCCTTACATGTCACATTGTAAATTGCAATTTTCCTCTAGTATCCATTTGCCATACGATGTAGTCAAGCACTGCCATTGCCAGTTCAAATGTGGTTGGACATCAGTGGAAACTTCTCCTATTCTTTAATGGCCACATTCCACCATTGATGACAACACTCTCCATAAAGTGGAAGTCACCATTTTAGCGGATCACCTCATAACTATTCGGAAACTAGCCCAAGAAGTGAAGATAAGTGTAGGGCTCGTGGGAAAAAAATCATTCATGACCATTTTCACATGTGGAAGTTGTCTGCATAATGGATTCCCTGGAATCTCACAACTTTTCAGAAGCAGGAATGAGTCAATTGCTCCTAGGCTCTTTTGACAATGTGCCAAGAAAATAAGGAGGACTATTTTGGCAGACTTATCACAGAAGATGAAATATGGGTCCATCACTACATTAAAGCAATGGAAGCATGATAACTCACCACTTCCAAAGAAGGCTCCTGTTCAACCCTTAACAGGCAAGGTGATGCTCACAGGTTTTTGAGGACCAGTGCAGAGTAGTGATGATGGATTTTCTGGCAAAGGGCACCACAATTAATGGGGCATATTATGCTTCTCTGCTGCAGAAATTGCAGGATGCCATCAAAGCAAAGAGGTGTGGAATGCTGACCAAAGGAGTCCGCCTCCTCCAAGACTATGCCCCAGTTCACAATGTGCATATTGCCCAGATGAATGCACACTCCTGCAGCTATGAAATACTTCTTCATCCCCCTTACCCTCCTGACCTTACACCATCTGACTTCCACCTCTTTCCAAACATGAAGTCTTTTTTTGAAGGGAAGCACTTTTCAGATGATGATGAACTTATTTCTGAGGTAAAGTCTTGGCTCCAGATGCAACTTACCGACTTCTACAGATGAGGTCTTCACAGCTGCATAAAGCAATGAGAGAAGTTTGTCACCATTGGTGGTGGCTATGGAGAGAAGGACTAATAATTATGCCAAGTTTCGTTTATCCCAGTCCTTTGGAAGTGGGTCAGGGTAAATCTTTAATGAACACTTCTTGTAGCCAGTTTTTTTTCATTCATTGAAGCCCATAGAATGCCCCAGATCATTGCTTCTCTTCTCCACCACTAATCCTCTAGAAATCTTTAGAGTGTAACATCCGCCTATCCAATCGCTTGACTTGTAGAGACCGGTAAGTACCAAATGCCTTTCAAGATTTCAGACATCCAATCTCAATTCTAACTTCACTCATCAAGGAAACAAGCTCTAGAAAGACATGCCCCACGAATGCTGATCAACTTACCCATTCAGCATGTAGGAATACTTGTGGGTAGCAGAGTAGCAGAACCTCAGTTCAAATCTGCATATCAAACAGCCAGATCATGCCTAAGCTGCCATGCAGGGAGTGCTGGCAGCAGATGCACAACCTGATGATAGAAAGTATTCTTTCCAAAAGAAACTGAATAACTGGTGGTGATTGGAATAAAGCACAATGGTCAAATTGTGGAAAATAACGGAAACGATGTAGGAATTTACCATCTATGCTTAATTTTCAAAAACAGCTTCTTATTAGCTGGTTTCTGGATGACATTGACTACCCCATTCTTTAACATGCTGCAGTGCCTGTCAACCAAATCCTGAGCATTAATTGTTCCATTAATCCAGCATCCTACAAAGTTGTCTTCTGACTTCTCAGGTGCCAATTTGCACCCCCCCCCCCACCACCAACTTGGCTGCTTTGACTTTTACTCCTGCAACCATTTCGTATTTTTTTTAGAATGGTACCAACCACCTCTGCTTTGATGTCTTCCAACATCATAGGGTCACATCTTTGCATACGCTGACGTGGCCCTCTTGGTTCCTAACTCCATAGGAATATCCCTAAAATGTTCAAAATCTTACAACAGCAGAGGCTCCTGATCCATCTCTCAAGAGACAGACTGAGTATGCAATGTAAAACGGTTCTAAGAGGTGGCTACTGTGCATTACTGTGACCAAACATCGAAAAACATGTCTAAACCCAACCACTTTCAAGATGGCCTATAAGTAACCATGGTCAACCCCAATGAAAAGCTTTCAACTAATCCAAATCAATCAGGACCTTGCCAAAGCCAGCTTTGTTCCCAAACTTCTCTATAATGTATTGCATATGGTTGAGGTTGTTGTGGATGGACCTAGTCGGGACATGCACATTTGCGCTTCTTCACCAGACCGCCAATCAAAAGCACCAGCTTTTTTACTAACATCTTGGGAAAAATCTTAAACTCAGTGTTAAGAAGAGTTAAGGGCCAAAAATCGTTTACAACATCAACTTTGTTGACATCCTTTCTCAGTAGCATAACATTATCCAGCTCACAGTACTGCAGTCGATGTCTGTCAAGATATTGGAAAACAAATCTGACTTAAATTTATAAAATTCCATTGATGGTAGAAACTCTGGAGTTTTGCATCTGGCAATGAGAAAAGAAGAGATCCTTGGAATCCATTTGTACCTGCAAAGGAATGAATTGGTGGGAACACTTGATAGTTGAAAGTTGTCCATACCAATGTACCCTGCTATCACATGGAACACTAGCATTAGTCCAATAAAATAAAAAGGGATTTAATTACCGGGATCCAGTGCATATTCCGACCTGCTAAGAAATAACCTCTGATACTTCCTCTGTTTCGACATGAGGCCTGAAATAAACGAAATAGCAATATTTGTTACTTTCATTCAGTGTATTACAAAAATCATAGCAGAAAGTAAGACATAAATAAATTTCTTTGGAAGTTTCAAATGGTTTATGGTAATGAAATTATTAGAAAGCCAAATGAATGAGAGGAGTCATGATTTGTATTCATATGTTTATTAAGATTATATGACTTGATGTTCTCATAGAGAATCAGAGAAAAGGAATCAAAGTTCTTTTCAGAAAGTAAGGTAGTTCTTGGTTGATTCTGTAACTAAGTTGTGACAATATGAACAGGTGAGAGAGAGAGGGTGGAGAGAGAGGGGGAGAGAGAATGAAAGAGAGAGAGAGAGAGAGAGAGAGAGAGAGAGATTCAGAGAGCAGGAGAAAAAGGAAGAATTATGTCATAGGCAACATTTTTATCCAATTAAAGTTAGTAGGTGTTGAGATTATTTTGAAAAATTCCATTGTCCAACAGGATGTGGTTATTTGGCTGAGATCACTTATCTTATCTTCTTATGTCTTTGCTTCTTCTCTTTTCTGCCTTGATGAATGACTCACAATCAACAATCCCTGATAGGTTAGTTTAATGCTGATGTCATCAACTAATTTAGGGTGTATCTCACAAATCTTAATGGTCAGCTTTTTTGCTGTTGTCAGTCAGTCAAGCTTATATATGTACTTTAGGGATCTGCTTTTTGATGATGTCAACTTGAAGAGTTCAGCTATTTATAGAAAATCTTTTGATAAGAAATAACAAGTCCCACTTTCAAATTTTAGGCAAACACTAGCTATGTGTCTGATCACATATATCTTTATCATTCTTTTTAGATGAAACAATTTAGTTTAATTAACTTTTAAAAGTAAAGACAAAGAAAGGTATTCAAATACATTTGGACACAAAAAATTGCAACACGTGAAGACATTGACAAAAATAATTAGAGAGAAAATTCTAAAGACTCTATAAGCAAACTGACAGTTTGGAAATGAAGGATAAATTCACAATATAATAAAAGCTAAGAAGAAAAGCTGGAACACAACGGCTCCTGGGTACACGCTAATGACAAACATAGTTGAAGAAAACTGTGAAAGTATTTCACAGTAAAACATCTTTTAGACGTGCTAAAAGAACTGTTTTTTTATACTAAGAGAAATAAAGTGAGCAAGAAGATTTTCTATTAGCTTGTAAGCAATGCAGTAACATACTTGTTCTATACTGGCACAGGTAGGAGACTTTCACAAGCATCTGATGAGTTGAATGACTGCATCCTCTCCCACTATCTACTTTGGCATACTTTCTGTGGCTGGATGTATTCCCTAATGTCAACCACTTTATAGTGTTCACTTGGCACCTTTTTGTGGCACCAGCACTAGTTATCTATTTTTATTTTTTTTTTGCAATTTGATTAATGAAGGCACTGTCTACAAAAATTCTGGTTATATTGATCCATCAACACTCATACGATAAGACCAACATTTCAATCTTTCTTTGACACAAAAAATAATTGACTACATTTTGGTTGTGGAATGATCATTTGAAATTTATGTGGAAACAAATTAGACATAATTGATGTAATATTTGTGTAACTGATTTAAGATTTTAGTAAACACACAGGGCTAAAAATGGATCAACTGTCTGAAATATCTCACAAACTAGTTCCCCGGTATTATAGCTCGTCCCTTCACATGTTTATTTTATAGGTAAAATAAGCAGGCCTTCATAAAAAGCCATGAATAGTTGTAAGCTTACTAAAGTTTATAAAATAAATACAATAGAAGTTAAGAGTGAGGAGGGGTTTATTTTTAAAGAGATACAATGAGATATCAATGAACCGCTTCTTTGGCTTTTTGGTTCAACTGGATCAAAGACAGGTATATCAACGGAACTACATCCTTGTATGCTTGGTGGCAATGGAATTAACTATATATATATATATATATCATACTAATTGTGTTCCTGTTAAAATTTTGAATGCAAGAAAGTTGTCATTTCAAGAATGTTCATACATCTTATTTGTTCTTAGATATCTCTGCTAACAAGCAAGTTCTCAGAGGTTATCTACAAAATTGCAAACACTCTGACCTCTTGCCCAAAAAATGGGTAAATACAAACAATGGATTACAGACTTGTATATATTACAACCAAAGCTGAAGTACTTCTAAATGTCAGAAGACAAGGCAAAGGCAAAGATAAAATTAGAAGATTGAATACGATTTCATAACCGGATATTATTGTAGATAATAGCTTTGATGACACTGATCTCCATTAAGCCAATTATTTTGCGTTAAGATATCAACAGTGATACCTCATCTGTACCGGTAAATACACCACACCCACTTAGACAAACCTATTAATCTATCTATCCATCATGCATGCATACATACACACATACACACACACACACATACATACATACATACTTACAGTCATACAGTCATACATACACACACACACATACATACATACATACATACATACATACATACATACATACAATGGGCTTCTTTCAGTTTCTATTAACAAGGTTTTGGTCAGACAAAGGCTGTAGCAGAAGACACCTACTCAAGGTTCCATGAAGTGGGACTGAACCTGGAATCATGTGGTCAGGAAACAAACTTTTTACCACACAGCCATGCCTGTGAACTTGTGTTAAATATTTTAAGTATTTGTATTATGGAGGTATTTATGTTTTCAATAGAGTTTTAAAAGTTTCTGGATTGGTACTATAATAGCTATGCTGAATGGTAGGGCTTTGGGTCAGTTGTGCACTAATGTTGCTTTTCAAATTGTAAATCACATGGTAAAATATATATTTATCATAATTAAAAATGGTCATCACATTTTTATTGCTATAGAAACATTGATACAAACTTGATCATGAAAAAATTAAATTGTCAACACTTGACATGAGTTAACTTGTTTGGAATGCTGCAGAAGTTAATGTTGAATGTTTTAGATAAAAACTATGCAATCTCTTTATTTGATCGTCTTTCTTAGAATTTCAACAAAGAAAGAATTATTTCAATAATGTATTGTCATGAGAGTCAAATCATTAAAGATGTTGATATTTAACGAACAAGAATCTAAATGAGTCTCCGTTAGGGAGTCAGTGAAACTGAAGCTCCAGAGAAGCTTGATTTAGGAAAAAAATTTAGTTATAAGATTGGTATATTAATTAATCTGGTATTATCTTGTAGCTTCAAGATTTGAAAGATGTAATTGTTTATTTTTAGAATGACATTGCAGGGTAGGTGTGAGATACTGGTTCTGGCCAGTTTGAGCATAAAATGAGTAGAATATTTGAGCCGGATATAGCCGGTTTAAACACTAAAGGGTTAAAAGCTCACTGTAAATACAGAAGTTTGTCTAAATCTTTAAGGATATATAATGATCGAAAGAGCTATTTATGTTGCATTGTGAAAGTTGCTTAAATACACGAAAGAAAAAGAATGTGTTTACCTTTTTCTTTTAAATAAGCTTTGACAAAGTTTAAATGATAAAGTTGTCGACAAAGAATAGAAAGTTTTCTTAGGAAAGATTTTGAGTTTCAACAAAAATAGCACCACTTCTAAAACCAGTTAAATCCCCCTACCACCCACTTTGTTTGTGCTGTTTCCTAGTTTCTATCACAGGTATCATGCTCTTTGGCTTTTTGTTGATCGTTATATCTGAATATAGTCAAGCATAAACCGACTGACTGTGCCAATCGTATTTAAATGCCCACCCAGTGCAATAATAAAGTTGAGAATCACAATGGACCATACATCTCCATTCAAAAAGTTTTGCTGATGGTGTAGTCAGTGAAATTATTTGAATGGAGATGTGAGGTCAACAATTCCAGTGAGGCAGAAGATCATTAAAAGAGAGAGAGAGAGAGAGAGAGAGAGAGAGAGAGAGAGAGAGAGAGAGAGAGAGAGCATTAATAAGAGGCTTTGTAAATTTTTTCTGTTTGGCTGCCAGCCAAACTTCAAAAATTAAAGTTCAGTGAAAATTTCAAAATTTGGCACATTAATGTAGTTTTCCAAACTGAATTGCTGGAGTTATTTAACATTTCCATGAATATGATTTTAAAAAGTTATAGAGGTTTAAAGTTTGATCATTTTCACCCAATCAGGAAACAGAATTTGGGAGCTGTCAGTAGTGCATAACTGCACATTGTGTCAACATCCTGAAAACAGCACTTGTGTTTTTATATGAAACTGTAAACAAATGAATTACACACGACACATAGCCCCTCATAACTCTTTTATTTTTTGGAACTTCCAGAAAATTTTTGTGAATTTGTTTTCTACACATGGGACTTCATATGATTATGTAAAAATAAACAAAGAAATTGTGGGGGCGCATCATTTAAGGCCTATTTAGCTGTTATTTTTAGCACACCTCACAACCACCTCATTGACAAAAAAACAAGTAAACAATGTATTTTATAGCTTTAAGCATTCAATATGCATTTAATGCAATAAACAGCACATTACAAATTTAATATTTCTCAAAATAAGAAAATCATAACACAAACTTCTAGGATTTATCCAAAAGCAAAACAGCACATATCAAATAAAATATTTTTAAAAAACAAATATCTCACTCTTCCCAGGATCACCAGCCTTAACTGGATAACAGCAAGTCCTCTGCACATATTTCCATAACATAGCTGTTATAATCAACAGCTGTGCAATGGCTCATCCCCAGTTTTTCAAAACAAAACTGGACTGAAGTCAATTCCTTAACCCATTAGAAAAAGAAAAGTACTACAGTCCTAAGAGGAAGGGCACCACCTCCAAACCATCTATCTTTCCTCACTTACACAGACTCCATGCATCCTTGGCACAAACATTGTCAATACATATTCCCACTACATTTTCTTGTACTCATAAAATGTTTCTTTGATTTAAGGCCTATTTGGCTGCTATTTTTAGCACATATGACAACCTTCTCAATGACTGGAACATATTAGTCAACATGTGCTTTCTCACAGACAAAAAAGTTCTTATGTTCGGCTTGGAAACAGGCATGAATGTGTCTGGTTTGCGATTAGCTAAAATTACCCAAAATTTTCAAAGTTTAATAGATACTAACTCTTTATCGATTTATGGCAAAATTCATTTTTATGGTATTGCTTAGTCTATAAAAGTGTAACATTACACTGAATATGAAATCAACTTGAACAGAAATTGATGCTAACAGCCAAACAGAAAAGATTCGGGTTTGCTGTTAGCAATCCTTCATTTATTGGATATTGTCCCAGATTTTCAATGACATCTTCATTAAATGTTGACTTTCAAAATATTGTTAAAATATTCAGTCATTCGTTTCAACAAATCAGATGGGTCTGTGAGTATTGGAGTTCCATTCTGAGACCACAAATGGCCCATTGACGTATGTTGTGCTTCATAAACTGTTTAGACCATTATAATAGGATTTCATACCATTTGTGGCAAAAGATTCTCACAAATCACCAGATTTTTCTTTCCAAGAAGCTTCACATATATTCCCCCCACCCAGTGTCGACTTAAACTTGCTTCTTTTTGTGGACGTTTTGACTTCAAGCATCAATTTAATACTGAACACTGCATCATGGAATGTTCATACACTACAGAATGAGACAAACCACCTTGAACGTCAAACAGCTGTAACAGCCAAAATGTCATCACGACTAGATATCAATATTGTTGCTGTGAGTGAAGCAAGACTGTGTGAGGTGTTCAGTATTCAAGGAAATGGTTACTTTTTCTCCTGGTCAGTTTGTCAAGGTGATCAACCACATAGACATGGAGTTGATTTTGCTGTATGGAACATTTGGATTCAGCATATTGTGGAACTATCCCATAACTTCAATCCAACAATTACGTTGTTATTTATTTTTGGTGGAATGACGAATGACATTATTTAGCGTGCATAGGCCAACACTTGTAGCAGATCACACAGAGAGCAGCATCTTCTGCGATGAGCTTCACAAAATACCTGAAAAGATACAATCAGCTGATCACATTTTTTTCATCTTTTCTCATCTTGGTCATTTCAATGTCAGAGTTGGGTCAATCATATCACATGGAACGAAAATATAGTCAGTCATGGAATTGGGAATGAAAATACAAATGGTATGCTTCTTTCCACTTGTGCTTCATACCAAACTGCTTCAGCAGAAAAACATACAAAATATGACAACGCTTATTGAGTAATGATTATTGGTAATGATTATACATCAGTAGCAGAGTTAATGGGGTGGGCGGTAGGGATGGTCTGCTCCGAGC